>NC_089273.1:1673405-1973405 GCF_963678975.1 Dysidea avara | reverse complement strand
ATTGTTGACTGTTCTATTATAGTATATCATGTAATTGTACAATTTGCAGATTTTCTCATTGTTAAAGCTTTACAATTGCTTTAAAATGCTGGTATAATGTCTGGTTCCCAAACATACGTATTCCCAAAATTATTCTTGCAACCCTTGCGATGTTCCCAGTCACAAGGGTACTACTCTGTCTTCAACTGTGAATGATTTTTAACCTAAACCCTCAATGCATTAAGACAACAGCTGAATGATTTCCACAGGTAAATTTTGCCAGAACTGTGGATAAGGAAGCCTAAGGTGATCGAGGCCAAAACTGTAGCACAACATCAACTTGTTTGAATTATGTTTAAGAGTCCAGTACAGCAGGTAGAGGCAGAGAAACACAAGGAGAAATGATTGTGATGGCACCACTGGCAAGATATGCATAAGATAATTATTTTCCCTGCCAGGTGGATAAGTGACACAGGAAAAGTCTAACAGTGATGCTATTGTTTGTTTCCTAGTACTGCTAACCAAGCTTTGTAAAAATGCTAAACCAATCTTGCTTCAGAGGAGCATAATGAAGTGTGGGTTTCGATAGCATGGAGCTCTACAGCCAACAACTCCATGCTTTTTTGAGTAGAAAGTTTCAGTATTCTTGGAATGCTACAAAGTTGATAAGGAGAGCTTGGTCTTACCACCTGCACAATAGACTTTCACTTTTTTGTCTACCTTTACCATTTTAAAGTAACAGTTCTTACAGTTCTTTGTCTTATGTCACAATGTGATGTATGCAACTAAAGATTGTGGCTTAATATATGCATGTCACTATATAACAATGTATTTGATTTATTTAAATGTGTTTTTGAACATTGCATGATGCAAAGCCACCTATATATTCAGGCAAGTGAACTTACCAACCTATTATACACTGGTATAATTTTTTGCATAATACAGTAGGTGACTGATACATCAGGAATAATGGCACTGTAGTATAGTGGACACAATAATTATTCCTTACTTTAAGTTGTAGTCCATTGTCAAGAAAATACTGACATGCTCTAATAGAACAGTCAGTAACTACTTTGTAAAGCTGCCAAATGTCAAATTTATATCATGGACAACAATTCTTTTCTTCTAATCAAGAGTTAAAGTTAATAATGGCTAAGGCGTATTTACTGTGAACATAACAAGTTTATACTTTGAACAGCAAATATTTGAAAGCATAATAGGTTGGTATCTAGTTAAACACTGTACATTAATACAGTCACTCCCACTGTATCCCAGGGGCAGATCCAGCAGCTGGCAAGGGGAGGGGCACAAACAGGCTAAGTTGTAAGTGGTTGGGGAGACCCAGATTTATCTTGTTAGTTGCTGCATTTTAGAATTTGAAGCAGCAAAAACATCACCTCTTAATAGTATCTTAGTGTTGATTTAGCCATTTTTACCTTTGCAGATGGTGTTGAGTGACAATTTTACGGCTAGTTTGACTGATCAGCTTTGATTATAGGTGAATTTGTAACAATAAATGCTAGTAAAAATGTGCATATTTTCATACGTTATAAATTGATCTTGGCCTGACATTAAGTTCAGTATTTTAATCAAAACTATAGCTAGCTATATGGCTACTCCACAAGGTAAGGGGCGAGATAAGGGATGGGTGGAGGAGGGTAATTTGCCCCAAACGCCCCATCGTGGATATGCCATAGTATCCTGTTGCTTACAACTTGGCAGATGCACCTCTAGCAACACAAATATACATACGGATAATGCAACAATGAAGAATTGAAATATAGGTTCAACATACAGTTATTGCACTACTGAATCTAGCCTGATGGTGTGGATTTGGTTATGAAGTTACTGTATATACCTAAAGGCTGCTATAGTTTATACATGTAAAACAGAAGAATGGTACGCAAGGAATATTAGTTTAAGTAGTCATATTATTCTTAAAATGTAAGCTATGTAAATGCTGTAGAAGAAAAGTCATTCACAATTCCTAAATAAACAAATACTCAACTCCACTAGACTCTTATTGGTGACTCATAGAATATGCCATTATAATTTTGGGAAAAAATATGTAGTAATAGGCCTCTGTCATTTGCCAGCATAATTAAGAACATAATATTGTGCTATTCCATAGCAGGTAGATATTTCAAATTCTGGAGGTTAACTTCTGGAAATGGATTGATACTACCTAATAGAGCAGTCAGTGAAATTGCAATAGAGCACTTAAATGCATGATACATAGCTCTTTAGATAGATAATCTCTAATAGAGCAGTCACTTTGTAATACTGTAGAATACTCTGATAGAGCATTTACTGATTATAATATTCCAAGATGGCTGTAAGAAATGTTGTTAACCCACAGTAGAAGTATAATGCAAGTATAATGGAAGCATTGAAGAGCATAATTAAGGCCTGAGTCAAATATACTTTTACCTAAATTGCTTTCTGGAATTTTCCAAAATTTTCACCTATTTCAGGGTCTTCCCTAAAGAGTGGTAGAGTAGTACTGCACCATTATACCTTGTCTTTGATGTGGTAAAAGGAATGTATATAATAAACAAAATCTAATGGCTTTGATGTTGGTAGCAAATTGACACTTTCTGGGGAAGGCTCTGTAAGTAGTATAGGAGAGTGGCTAAGCAAAACAAGTTGGTGTTGTGTTGCTTCTAAAAATCAGGAGCCATGCAGCTAGCTAACTCATCTGGAAATAACCAACTATTTATTTCTAATTTATTACTTTAAGGTTACGGGATAGTGAGCGACTGTCGAACAAAATTTTTATGATGTAATTAAGGCGGGATTGATGTTGTTGTGTTGTGTATCAGCTGATAACAGGCTTAAATTGTAGGGAGAATAATAGTGTGCTGACTGGACAGTTACAATGCACAAGAAAACACACGTAACAGTACAATATATCATAGAAACAACACACTTAGCAATTGACGCACCTGTAAGCTCATGCATAATTTTGCTCAATAATGCCCTGAACCAAAAATCAGGACTGTCAAACAAGTTGTTAACATTTTGTATAAACATACTACTAGTTTGCTTTCTAGTCTAGGTCCTGGTGGAGCCATTTCTAAGAAATAATGTTTCTAGTGCTTGTGACATGAATTTAAAATTTAATTTGGTGACCACAGTGTCTTGTTTAAAACCACTTCATTGCCATATTTCAGCAACTACACACATTATTCTTCTTGTCAGTCCCTCACAAGTGGTGTTCTACAAACCTTAGAATCGTCATGGTTCTTCATTGGTCTGATTTTTGGTTCATAGTTTTAACTACTTGGCATGGGGATAACTCATACTTCCATCACAACATTTGAATTCCATGTCAATTAATGAGAAGTTAAGAATGCATAAATATTTAGTAACATTGGATTAAGAGCAAGTTGATGTAATGCTACTTCTAAACCAGATGCTGATGCAGTTAATACTATCCCATTGTAACCATATAGTAATCAACCATGTATATATTTGTACTATATATTTACGCTATTGTTATTATTAATTCAGCTAGACAAGTAGATTTGTAATTACTGTCACAGTAATTTAGCATATTTCATAATTCATGAATTATTTTGTAATGCGGTAATTATGTTGCTCTACACTGCTAAGGAAGCGTAACTATAACAAACCACTTTAAACAGCAAAATTATGTACAAAAGTATCTTCTCAACTGTTTTATAGTGTGTCTATCATGTTTTCTCACACAAATTGTTTAGAGAAAGCCTTGAGCATTCCTATCACTTTTGTTCTCGTAAGTATGGGTGACGCCCCCATTTCTATCCAAAGGATACACTATCTCTGGTATCCTAAGAGGCCTTTAATGTTGTTTTAAAGATGTTAAACGTCTATAACACTGAAAGGGAAGACCGTTCACCAAGTATATGAATAGTCGCCATACTTGTTTTTCAGACCACTGAGAAGAAACCAACTTAGAGCAAAGTTTACCTGTGCAGAAATTTAAACAGACTTCATTTCGCCATTACTTCTTATGTGCAAGCTGCTATTACCATTTATGATTTTGCTCACGTTGGTGCATACGGACAAACATAGGTAGATAGGTACACACGCACGCACAAACGCACGCATGCATGTACGCACGCACACACGCACGCACACACGCACGCACACACACACACACACTTTTCTGAAAACAATTTCAGTAAACCAGGCGTGCGCCCAACCTGGTTTAAAAAATCAAAACCCCAAATCATGAAAAAAAAATGATATATAGTGTACACATGGGTTTACGGTATCCTGTGAACTTAAACAATAAGTTTTTGGATGTGCAATAATACATAATTAATTTATTGTAATTCTTGGATTTAGAAATTCAAGAATTTTTTGATTGTGCCTTGTTATAAACAAACCACTCATTATGCATACAAGTATCTTCTATGGTTTAACTATGTCGTTTTTTTCTCACAAATTCTCTAGACAAAGCCCCAAAGCTGCTCTTAATTTTTTTTCGTGTACATAGGGATATGCCCCCTTTTAGCCACTGTAAGGGATAGGGTAGTTTACAACCTGCACCATTGTTTTTCAGTTGATAAATGCCCGTAAAACCTGAAGGGAAAGCAATTCACAAAGTCTGAGGAGAGTCACCACGCCTGTATTTCAGATTGCCAAAAAAGTCAACTCAGAGCAAAGTTTACCTGTGCGGAAGTTTAATAGAGACTTCATTTTGCTTTTACCTCTTATGTAAAATCTGTTTTTATCATTTAATGATTTTGCTCACACTGGTGTGTATGAACAAACATCTGTAGATAGATACGTAGATAGATAGGTACACATGCACACTTTTTAGAAAGCAATTTTACTAAACTGTGGATGTGTTCCTGGTTTAATAAATCATTAACTTTGATAAAAGCACCAAATATGGTACTGTAACAGTGTTTGTGATTCATACCAACAGTTAAAATTACCATATCACACACAAACAACTCAACAGATAAAACCAATAGAGAATATGGAAGACATAAAGTGTTCAAATGTGCACATATAAAATATTACATCTTTATTGCCAAGCAACAGATAATCAGCTCTAAAAGCTGATCAAGGAAGGTGTCCATCCATGCAGGTCAGTAGGTCATATTCTTATGAGGCACTTTTGCAAAGCCTTGGTTATGCAGCATGTTATTTCTATTGGATTGTGTTTGTACTTTTACAATGAAATATTGGCACCTTCAGAAGAGCAACTAAAACAGTTTGCTTTATCATAATTCAGTGGCAGATCTAGGATTTTTAAAAGGATATTTCTGAAAGTTTGTATAGCTGAATAAGGCATTTGATGACATTTCTCCAGAAAATTTTGCAATTTAGAAGCTCTAAGATCAGATTTTAGGCTGCTTTTAGTTAGCAATTACAATAAATCCAATGCTTTAAACTGTAGGTACTGTAGGTACTAGAGCTAACTATAGGCAGTCGGTGACTATATGCTTTAGCTTGGATTACTCTATTAGAGTTGTTACTTGACTGTTCCATTAGAGTATCTCAATCATTTTTAATGCAGTGGGAAATGAAAAGTGAAGTGTTGCTAAGGATTTAATAGCTATAAATGGTGTCAGTTAAGTGCAGCTGCATGCATGCTACTGAAATACAGTGGTATATAGCTGTTTGATATGACAAATTGTCAGTACAGCAATGTGTATGTATTTAGACTGCCACTGAGCTAAATTTAAAAGGGGGTTTCTGTTGAAATCCCAGAAACCCATCTAGATTTGAAAGATATTCTGACTGCACCTGTAATATTGAAATAAGTTCATGTTATGTAAGACCAAAAGACCAAGTTTGTGATTATTATCATGGCTTCTAGATCAGCTAGAAATGGTTTAATAGTTTTAAAAGATTTCAAATATTGCCCTCCTTTATATAGGCTGTTTTCACTTTAAATTTTTCTCAATCATTATTGGTTCATAGTGTGTGTGTTTGCTACGGTTTGGTTGCAAGACCACAGAATTAATCTTTCTAGAAAAAAAGTTAATATAAATCTATAATTTGTGATAGGCAGTGGAATTTGTGGTCTGTTACTGTTGTATGTGGTGTAAACCTCCAATACTCACTCTTGTCCAGCCCATGCAAAGGATTGTACAATTAAAATGTCCTAGTACAATGCAATGTAACCACCTGTACAAAATTACTGCAGTTATTGTTTATTGGACTCATGGGTAATAGTCCGATAACCCAATAGGTGGCATGGCTACTATACAAAGTACAGTAGAACCTTGATTATCCAAATCTCGATTATCCGAACAGTGTAAGTCATTTACACCACCCATGTAGTGCTATTCCATACAACTTTGCAGGGTGGTGTACTGGAGACTTTCACATTAATGTTAAGGTGGTCTTCAATACAGGTACAGTGTAGTTGTTAAGACCGAGGGGTCACTAACTCACAAAAAAAGGAGTACGGATTTCAAAATCTTAAACAAATTTCTCAAGATTTCACGGATTTCAAAGGATTTCACAAAATCGAACGAGAGCTGCAAAATCTGATTTTAAATTACAGGTTGGTGTAGAGTGACTAGTTCTGAAACACCAAAAAATAGTGGGAGAAAGAAATAGGAGTTCATGCAGAAGCAAAGCTTCACAAAATTGAGAAGAATTGTGAAGCCATATAAAACCAGGAGCAAAGCAATGACATAACTATTAAAAGAAAACATACAAAACCAGGAGCGACTTGCAGCTGAGCCCTGTAAAACCAGAAAACAAGGCCAATCATTCAGGGGGAATTCCGTGAGAAATCGCTCAAAACCAGGAGCAAACTGTCGAAGCCCTACCTGATGTGAAACCCCACAAAACCAGGAGCATCTGTATGCTTAAGTTGCTTTGTAGTTTGTGTGTTGCTATAAGTTTATGAATATGAAGTTTTGCTAAGTTTGTGTTGCTAAGTTTTTGCAGTTTGCTAAGTAATTCCGAAGCGGAGCGGAACATCGGATTTCATTCTTATTTTTGTGCAGGAACAGTTTACATGGTTTCTTCTGATTTTGTGCAGCTTCTCAGTTTCCTACAGCTCCTGGTTTTGTGCTGCTTCTTTCCTACAGCTCCTGGTTTTGTGCTGCTTCTTTCCTACAGCTCCTAGTTTTGTTTGGCTTCCACAACTCGCGTAATACAAATCCGAAGCGGAACGGAACATCGGATTTCATTCTTACTTTTGAGCAGTTGGTATGGGTTATCTCCTGGTTTTGTATGGCTTTTTTCCCACAGCTCCTGGTTTTGTTTGGCTTCCACAATTCACTTAATACAAATCCGAAGTGGAGCGGAACATCGGATTTCATTCTTACCTTTGAGCAGTTTACATGCTCCTAGTTTTATCCGGCTTCTTTCCTACAGCTCCTGATTTTGTTTGGCTTCCACAACTCACTTAATACAAATCTGAAGCGGAGTGGAACATCGGATTTCATTCTTACTTTTCAGCAGTTTGCATGGGTTATCTCCTGGTTTTGTATGGCTTCTTTCCCACAGCTCCTGGTTTTGGTTGGCTTCCACAATTCACTTAATACAAATCCGAAGTGGAGTGGAACATCGGATTTCATTCTTACCTTTGAGCAGTTTACATGCTCCTAGTTTTATGCGGCTTCTTTCCTACAGCTCCTGATTTTGTTTGGCTTCCACAACTCACTTAATACAAATCCGAAGCGGAGTGGAACATCGGATTTCATTCTTACTTTTCAGCAGTTTGCATGGATTATCTCCTGGTTTTGTATGGCTTCTTTCCCACAACTCCTGGTTTTGTTTGGCTTCCACAACTCGCTTAATGCAAATCCGAAGTGGAGCGGAACATCGGATTCCAATCTTACTTTTGAGCAGTCAGCATGAATTATCTCCTGGTTTTGTATGGTTTCTTTCCCACAGCTCCTGGTTTTGTGCAGCTTCCACAACTCACTTAATACAAATCCGAAGCGGAGCAGAACATTGGACTTGATGATTTCATTCTTTATTTTGTGCAGAGTGTAAGCTACGGTACCAGAACGAGTATATAATCAGAATCACGATAAGAACATAAGATTTCATATTTCAGGCAGGATTTCATTGAAGGTGTACGAGATTTCGAATCAGTTGGTGACCCCTCGGTTAAGACACATTTCACTACGCTTGTATACCTTAATTGTGTGACATGAATTTGGCACCGGCTTGTTAGGGGCGAGTATTGCAGGTGTACACCTGCTGCTGTGCAACAGTAACATCATAAATTCCACTGCATACCATTTTTCATTTAGATGTCTTGAACATATTGCAGTCCTACAATCAAAATTTCAGCAAACACAGACCATGACTTAGCCATTGGTGCGAAAATATTGAAGATACACCTTTTGAATCACCTTAAGGTTTAAGATTACGCCAAAGGGAATTTGAAACTAAATTAGTTACATAGTTATTAATCACTTTAAGGTGTTAATCAGCAATCGTCAATTTGTTAAAGTTTTATTGAATTATTATAGCACATTATAATGTTACAGTAGAATCACTAAGTCTAGACAGACCAATATTTTAATTATTTTGTTGAGAGGCTATGTAGTACAGTACAATAATGTTGGGTTGGTGTACATACACTCCATATATGGGTAATACTAAAAATACATCAGTGTTTGCTGAAATCTAAACGAATACCCTAAATCCTTGTTGATTTGACATGTAGTGTTAAGATAATTGCAAATAAGTGTTTTCCTGGCAGCAGGTTTTAATACATGTCTGTAAAATGTAGAATAACTACACTGTAACAATAATTTCTAGAAGAAAAGCAATACAGGAGGTACATCTAAAGTATAGTGGCATACGATACCAGTACTTGTACTGAAATCATCTGCTGATACTGATACCAATACTAAGCATTGAAGCCTACATAACTTTAATAATACTGAGTGATATAGAAATTTCACTGTTATGATACATAGCTAGCTATAGCTGTTAAAATATCACAGTAATTGTGAACTTTGATTGAGAAGTGATGTTCACCAAATTAAGCAATTAGTAATCCACAATGGTTTCCATCAAGTTTAGCATATTTGTTCATACAGTGAATATGAAAGTTATTGAACTCATTTTTTAGGTAATTAATTGCATGGGCAGCCAATAATTCTACAATGTTTGTTACAGCCTTGCAACCAAACCTTTACATGAAAAAGCAAGCCAAATATTTATAAACTTACTTCTTTTTGAGGAACAGCTGTACTATCATTTAATCACAAAGATTCACATGCTTTAATATAATAGAACATACGGAGCAAGTGTAGCAATAATTAGAATAAAGTAACAAAGGCTTTGTATTCACTACTTTGTTATCCCTACTAACTTATTTGCTCTGGAAACTTAAGTAGAGATTGTTGAAGATTAATAAACATGGTAAGTGTCTACTGGTGGTACCTGCAGCTTTGTACTACCGATACCAATCCAATACTGATACCACTAGTATCGGCATCAATACCGATATTGGTAAGCCTCTACTAATTAAAAGTGTGGCTCATCTATTAGCATATTATAATGTTTGCAGTAATGCTACAAAGGATAGTTATGACACTTTCTTATATACTTGTTGTTGCATAACTAAGACGTAACACTGTAGCCACAGTATTAAAGGCCATCAGCAACATGGTTGATTCTTGGAAGTTATGAACTTCAAATTAGTCAATAGCTGTATACTGTAGTTCATCTGTATGAAATGTTTTGTACAATTTTAAATACAAAATTAATATATTTTACAATCAGATAGATCCCACACAACTCACCACTGGGCTTCAAAAAGCAGCTAGCAAAAGCAAACAACTTAACATGGTGACAGTGAAATTTGATCTTACATATATTCATGTGCAGTAGTTTTGTAAAAGTCAAACCTGATGTCATGAGCAATAAGAAAGATTTTCCTAGACTTAATGACATTTGTGTACTGCATGTACATTGAAACAGAATTTCTGCATTAAATAACTTGCTTAGGTAGCAAAACGATGAAGTACTGTAGCAGGTCATTATGAAGAACAAGTAGTCTATCAGTCCCTATTGGAATATGTAGGTGCTTAGAGTTACAGCAATGACTGATGACCTACGTACATAGTAAAATGAGTCCACACAGCTAACTATACCTGCTATAATTTAAGAGGTGGCCACATAACATGGCATATGAAACCCTCTGTCAAGTGTGGGCAAACACTTACTGCAATTCATTTACACTATGATTGTAGTTTGAACAATGGTGACCAACAGTATACTACATTCTATACCAGTCAACCCTCTAGTCTGCCAGTTCACACCATTAATTTTTAGAATAGGTGCTTATTAGTGTCATGGATGTGAAATCAAGGTCTGCAGAGTTAGCTAGCATGTAGCTACAAGGTAGTGAATGTACCATATAGAAGAGTCTAAAGAGAAGGCTTGGCACTATATAATACATCATTTTTGCGTACTGCAATCCGGATTTATGTAGGGAAAAAGGGGGGTGGTGACCAGGTAAAAGTGTACATATAGTTGGTCATTTAAGACTGTGTCATGAGTGTTGATTTTGATTTTTGTGTATGGTTGGTAGAGCTTGATGTATGAGCGTAGTAGTGATGTCATAATGATGTAATATCTAGGACAACCATGTGACCTCATGTCCACAATCATTCTATTAGTATAGTACACTGCATATCAGTTGAATAAACAATTTGTGTGAGATCACTGAGATAGCTATGTATGTATTCACCACAAAGTACTAGCAAATTGATCTACGTAGGTGCATGGATATCTTCCAAGAAACCTAGGCTATTTGAATTAAATATTACTCAGGATATTAGGGTATTTTCATCATTATGGAAGTAAAATCAGGCTTTCTGAGATTAAATTTTGCTTGTTGTGCATGCCATTTTGAAGATAAACTGGCTTAGAATGTTTTACAAAAGTACACTTTCTGAGATTGAATTTAAGGACTTTTTTGAGAGATAAGCACAGGGGCGGTGGAGAAGGCCAAAGAGTGAGGGGGCCAGGCCAACTGTAAGGTAAAGACCAAAAAAAGGTCACTGCCTGGTGACAATAGCTGCTCTACACCAATTATATCTCCTTATTTATAACTACACATACATAACTAAGTAGCTTGTTACACTGCTTCTCTGGATACTGTGACTGCTCTATTAGAATATCCAGATCCTGACTGTTCTATTAGAGTATCTCGATCTTTTCTTGCAAACAGCATCCCATAAAAAGGGGAGGGGGCATGGCCCCCCTGGCCCTCCCATCTCCGCCACTTATAGTTAAGCATACTTTAGGAAAAACAGTATAGTACTCTGAGGACTATAATAAATTATATCGATGTTTGGGTATGTAAGTGAAGACTACTAAACTGAACAACATTGATATGAAAATTAACTGCTATATATAATTGTGACTGGTCTGACAAAATGATGCATATACCCTGTCAATTTTTGACCTTACTTTTAAAGTTTAAACTTTTATTACTTTTTCTGTGGACATGATAACTATTTAAATTTTTCATCACTTATGTAGAAAGTTATGGAGATTTTACTGTAACTACAGAATTGTTATAGCTTACACAGAAATGGAGATACACATAATTAAGCAAACATGTATATTTTCCAGCTATAAGCCATATTTTGTCAGACTCAGTCACAATTAATGTTTGAAGATGTCCATGTCCACTTCCATGTCCGTGTCCAACAAAGTCTGGGATTGGGTGAGTAACATTGAGAAATGGCTTGTTCTTCATGATTACCTGCTATTCATTCCAATGCAAGTTGTTTGATACAGAAATTGTATTTCAACAACTAAAAACACCTGCAATAGTTTCTGAAGAGGTGGCCACATAGATAACATGTAAAATGAACCATTTCAATTGTGGGGCAAACACTTGCTGCTATTCATTTACACCATCCATGTTACACGTAATGTATAAAGATGGCCAACAGTAGACTGCATTTCTGCCCCAGTCAACACTCCAGTCTGCCAGTTCACACCATAAATATTTAGAATAGGTGATTGTAAGTGTCTTGTAAGTGAAATGGAGATCTGCAGAGTTAGCTAGTATGCAAAGAATGTACCGTATATGCACGTACATTTTTTTATATCTACCCATCCATATACATGCCTGATAACCAGAATAAAAAAAAGGCCTTGTGGGTATGATTTACAATATCATGATTTACAATATCCAGATTTATAGACAGTAAGTAGATTGTACCTATTATTCCAAATTAACTAATTTAAAATAATCTATTTTTGTGAGAATACTGCAATAAGCCATATACAGACATAGTTTTGGAATTATTGATCATCCGAGAGGATAATCAGTGGAATATTCGGTGGCTATCTCTTCTTAATTGAATTAACTGAAAGCTGAGCCAAAATTACTAGCTACAAAATAGGCTGAAAAATTTATAAAAGATAAATATACCCTAAAAGAACATTCAAATATTTTAATAGAGTAGTCATACCATGTCATGTTAAAAATCTGCTACCATTAGCTGAAACTGGACACATGATTACCTCTCATTCTGAACCTTGTATATCTTATGCCACTGCAAGTCACTGAACGCATCTAAGTCTCTATTATGTACATAGATGCTCTAGTCTGCTGTAATATAGAGGAACTTACCTACATGCTAAATATTTGACCTCTTTGGATTTTTCATCAGAAACTTGCAAATGTGCAGCGAGAGCAGGAGGGTCATTACCATTATCTGTTATCTCTAGTACTCTCAACAGTGCAGCTAGTTATAATAGTCCAGATTAATGTAGTTACGTATAGTCACACTTTAGTTCAACTTCTTTAATATCTTGTGAAGACCAATATCAAAGAGTCCACTACACATCTTCCAATTCAATGAGAATATTTTGGTTACAATACACAAGGTGGCTACTCTATGAATGCAGCAATCTTGAAAACTGAAATATACATACTCAAGATTTTATTGTTCAGACAAGTAGTAGAGCAGTACAGTGCGATAGTTGTGCACTTTTTGATACAATTATGAAACTTTCCATATAAGGTGTACTCCTTGTGACATATTTTTTGATATAGTGCCATCGCATATTTGACCTTGGTGACCTTTACAGCCATTTTTGTATAGAAAATTCACCATTAATTTTTGTCTTTATCTCCCTGAGGCATCATTTTGCACAGTTTCAAATTAAAGTGCTGCTAAAATAGACTATTCGGCTTTTATTTGAAGTCAATAGGTAATTGCATTTCAAAGTTATGATCATTACTAAATTATATGAATTACTTGCTCATTAGTAATTTCCCCAAGGACTAAGAATTTTAAAAATGTTCATAACTTTGTAGTGGAATGAGACATTAACTTCAAACAAAAGTGAATAATAGTTCTTAGATCAATGTTGATACCATGTTTTAACAGTGTAAAATAATGCCTCAGGGAGATAACAACAAAGATATTAATTTTCAATGAAAAATGGCTGTAAAGGTAACCAAAGGTAAATCCATGATGGTTCTATATCAAAATAAAATGTCATGAGGAACACAATTTGTGTGGAAAGCTTCACAATATTATTGTATCACAAAGTACATGAAATACTCATTTTTGGTGCTATGTACTCTAGTAAATTTAATATATAGTTCAATCTTAAATAATGGAGAAATGCAAGCAGCAATGACATGTAGGCTCTGATGAAATAACAGAAAATCATTGAAATAATGTGACCTGGCCTGTGAAAATAGGGAATGTAAACACATACAGGTAGGCCTGCATCAAATATGCCAGGATAATAAAAAGCATAATAGGCTGAAGTATTATACCAGCATAATGCTGGAATATTAGGTTGATATTTCAAACTATGGAGCTTAATTCCATGACAATAGATCAATATACACTCCCTACCTAATTGATTAGTCAGTGAAAACTGCAAACTGCAATAGGACGCTCAAATGCATTGTACATAGTACCTTAGATCGATACTCTCTAATAGAACAGTCACTTTATAGTAAAATACTCTAATAAAACGTTCATTGATTAAAACGTTTGTAACAATGTTGCTAACCTAGGAGCATGATGCAAGCATAATGGGAACACCTGAAAAGCATAATAAGTGAAATTTTTTGGGAAATTCCTGTAAGCATTTTGGGCACAATTTTGAGCATATTTGCCTCAGGTCTACATACAGGGTAAATCTCAATGCTAGAACAGATTATCTGTATTATGTAACTTGCAGTATATAGCCAATTTAATATATACTGAATTTACATACATTGAAAATTGTGCGGCTATAGCTTAGTAACATAAAAATTAAAACAAATAATTTTTTTTGTCCACAAGCACTATTTTCACAAGACCTGTCACAAATAATGAACTGAACAACTTTGCTTGAGAATGTTTCACTGCATGAAGGTAATCTAACTAACTTTGTTTTAACTACTTGTGGCTGGAACACTGATTAGCCAATGTTTATGATGAAATAATAAAATTATACTTCTTACATATATGCCTATAAATTACTCCCGGAGAAAATTATCATCATGGAGTCTTGAGAATTAAAACAACTAACTGCAGTATTAATGAGTATTAATTAAGAAAAAGAATAATGTGGGAATAGTTACTGTAGGTTAGATACTGTATGAGAGAAAAAGGACACTTTTTAAAGAAGTGCTGGAAGGAGTTATCAGTAGATGTGACCAGATTTGCGGATACACCTTTTACATGTGAGCAAATAAAATGTTGTGACAGTTGTCTCATTACACTGATTAAGCTGCTGTTTCTATCAAAATATAGCCAGTTACTGAAGTTACACTCATGGAAACTTTCAGACAGTTATATGCTGCTGTGATACAAAAGTTATGACGTTTCAAAGTTCAAAATGTGGGTCACATTTTGTGTATGAAAAGGTACCTTTTCGTCACAAATTTCAAGAATAGTTGGCCCAGCCTATATAGCCGTAAGGATAGATATATATGAATGGATGAAACATTTAGTGCATATGTATGTATTATGCACCCAGTGTGATCCAGTACTGTTGGATTACAATGGAAACAGAGAAAAATAATGTTGGTAGCACTTTATCAAGAATGTATGCTTGCCATAACATTACTATGTCTACTTCAGTATAGCATTTGAAATATCAATCTCACAGTGTGATTTGGTTACGTGCATGGCAGGGTAATAATTATAACACTTTGCAAATTGTAATGTAATTTTGATTTCAAGCTCAAGATTAACAAGGCTTGAGGTTTTCACTGCTTCGTCCTAACTGATACCATTTGGCATAAAGCAATATGTATGTGATGTACTCATCATGGACTTTCCTTTGTCCTCCTTTGTGTTCCATATCTTTTTGCTGACAATGAAAGTTATGGTAGTGCACCAATTGCTTTGTGCTCCTATTTCATAATAATAAAATAAATATTGTCCATGATTTTTTTGCATCACTCCGGTCCTCCAGCAGTTGAAGTAAAAAGATTGGTTGTAGAGTAGCTTCATGTATTATTAGTGTGTAGATCAGTATATAGGGAAGATCATAGTCAAACACTATATGAAAGTTCACATTGTGTGGTACAATTGTAGTCTCATACATCTGGCACTATTCTATCTTTTGATGTAGTGTTATAGTAGTTCACTAATGATTAATAAAGTCTATGAAAAGTATACAAATACTTTGGAATTTTACAAGCTAGACGGAATCATTACAATAATAAAGTACTTAAAACTAAAGTGCAAATTTAACCGTTACTTTAGTTATGCTTATCATTTGGGCTAATGACCCACCTCAGGATCCAGGGTTTGACAAGAGGGATGCACCATAATCAGGGTAGTAGGTACAGTAGCTTTATAAGCTGCCTCTAGAAGAGTTAAGTGCTTTACATATTTCAGGACTGAAATTTTTGGTTAGCTAATTTTATGCCAAATATCTAAATCATAGCATAGATACAGTATACCAAAAGGGATTGGAAATGGAAGTAACTCAGATGATATCTCAGTACAAACTCTCAATGTGATGTAACAGACATGAAATACCATCCGTGTCTCAAGCGCGAGTGACCGTCACCATAGATACCAGTGCAGCGTGAATTCATTAGAAGCCACTTTTGTGCATGTTGTAGAAGAACTGCAGCCTAAACATTGTGACAATTGGGCTAATTATTGTCGTACTTGATGGCCCAATTACCTATGCATGTTGGAGTTCATGAGTGCTTTGAAGTGACTGTTGACGCCCACTTTTGTGGTAATTTTTTGCAGGCCAGCAACCGAGCACCACTTCAAACAGTTGCGTACTTTTGTAAGCCAGCCAGTAAGAGCAGGTGGACCTCAGTACTGTGTAAATGGTGTATTCAAATTACCATTTATATTACCACAATTGCACTTTTTAATAAATTTGCAGTTTACACTTGTGTAATTTTCGAGGACACATCAGTGACCCTATGTACTAATATACCACATCATTTTTTACTAACACACTAGTAGAGTGTAAAGTGAATATTGGATTGTTCTGTAACCATTTCTGTGAAGTGGAATCTGATGACTAACACATTGAAGATCACGTACATCTTAGAAAGCACAAATTCACTCCAAATATGATTGGTTGTCTATATCAAAGAACAGAAGACAATTATGTACTGGGAAAACTGAAGGCACACTACTGGATTTGTGCACAAACAACTTAAAATACTTTACGATACAGCTAGTACATATCCAAGAGAGTTTGTATAGTTAAACACTGGATGAATTTTGAAGGAGCTATTTCTGAGCAGACAGAGCAATTTACGAATGATTAGTTAGCTACAAATGTTATCTAGAAATAATTTTTTATCGGTCATTTCAATTAATGAGGTCAATGATGAGTTCCAATCTATGATAGTTCTTGGGAAGTAGCTGTTTCAATATGCTATAACCCAGGCTACTCTGATTTAAGCGTTTTGTTCCCTTGGTGGTAGTGTAATGATGTGTGTGTCACCCATTTCCTAGATGCTTTCATGTAAACCTCTGTGTCTATAACAGAGAAAGTGGAACTAATTGCCTACTTAATGAGTTTTCAAGGTCCAGAAAGTGGTCCAATTGCAGACCACCATATCACACGAGATCCTCTAGTAGAACATTCAGAGTACCCTAATAGAGCAGTCAGTGATTGTTCCATTTTTAACTATCAACTACACATGCATTTAACTATTCATTATCCTGTAGATGCTTCTACTCTTGTATATAACTAGTCTTCACAATTTCATGAAATGAACTTAGTGTATAGCTCAGTACACCCATGCTGATTGCTATCACTGTGACTCTTTAATTTATCTCTGTGTGTGTATTGTAGTCGGTTAGTGTTGTTATACATTCAGAGTTGTAATTATCATTTATATTGCTGCTGTGCTGCATGTTGCATAACATGAGTGACTGCTCTGCCAAGTGAAACACTACACATGAGAGAAACTAGTCTTATTGAGTTGAACACAAACTACCACGTTTGTTTTCTTGTACAACTCAAGTACAGTAATGATTTTATTCTGTTTCTGTGTCTACAGTGTAGTGTGTGAAGTAAGTGACCCATTATTGAAGGCCACGGTGGGCTATTAAACTACTAGCTACTCACTGCTATAGATCCTTTACACCGAGCCACTCTTGGAGTTGATTTACACCAAACACGCTTGTAGCTATATGATACTAGAGGACCTGATAGTTTTGCAAATAATCATTCATTCAACGATTTTGTCATTATAAATCTATTTGGTGGTGGAACTTGTGTCCTTGGAAGCAAGAGAAGCATCATATAGTAACTTTGTCTCCTATATTAGATCATATTTATTTTGATTTATTGTAAATGCTTTTGTTCGTGTTGTAAGTGTACAATGTTTAATTGTTTTTGTGTGTTGATTTTGTTTTTGCTTTGTTTTTGTATATTGTGGATATGTATTTATACCTATGGCAGGGAAGAACGGCTATTGCAGGGGTGATTTTCGACTGTTTGGAGTTTAAATCATAAATCGCAGACTAGCTAGCTGGCTACAGTGTCCCAACGAAGCCTGTATCAATGCACGTGTCACCTGAAATGTGGCTGCTATAAGCACTATCACAGCAAGCCATCTGAGTAGACTTGTTTTCTCCAATGCCATTGCTTAGTTACGACGTGTTGACATCATGCGAGACATGAATATGTTTGTGCGCGAGTCTCTGTTTCCAATCTCGTTGGAAAGTATACTGTATCTATGATCAGAGTAATAACATACTTTCTAAGTGTTCTATATTGATCAAGAACTACATGTAGGGATCAGTATCAGTCACGAGTTCCACTATAGAACCTAGTGTAAATTGTTTTATTACATGCAAAGGGTACATCCATGGGTGGGTGTTACAGTGTTCATACTCAGTGAAGGATTCTTAATAGTGTTACACACAGTGAGTCTGACTATTCTATTAAAGCATTTTACTGACTGCTCTATTAGAGTATCTCGATTTTGTGCATAGATTTTTTGGGGGAGAGGGGGACACATGCCTTCAGTGCCCCTCCTCTGGAACAACTACTCTCAATGATCAATGATAAAATAGTTATATTGACCAGTGGTAGCTACATACTATCACAACTACTCTCAATGATCAATGATAATAGTTATATTGACCAGTAGTAGCTACATACTATCACAACTACTCTCAATGATCAATGATAATATAGTTATATTGACAAGTAGTAGTTACATACTATCACAATTACTCTCAATGATCAATGATAATATTATCAGATATTGCATTGCTACTGTGAGCATCTATCTCCATGGCATCTATCTTCATGAGAGATTTTGATATGATCAACTACTGGATAACTAAATTCTGTAGGATGAAATTTATGTGCAAATGTGTGACCACAGGGTTGTGTTCACATGATGTTTAGCTACTTTTCAAACTTTCATTACTCTACTATACATACTGCTATAGCAATGCAATTTTCAGCTCATAGTAAGCATTTAATTAGCTGTATGAAGCATGTTACAGAATGCAAATACTCCATGCCAATACTGAGATCTGACCTGCAGTGATGCAGGGTGTCGTTTGTGCCCACATGCCCTGTTTTCGCAGGCCCAGTCACACATATTAAATGCTAGACTTATTACCTTACTGTTTTCCATGGAGAATTATTGTGATGACATTTCATGCATAACAAATCAAGTTCCTAGAATACTGTTATAGTAATAGACATGCATACATTATTAAATGGAAAGTGGTTTTAAAGTTTTGCTGGTAGCAATCCACAATACTTCCGTACCATTTAGCTATCAACATTAGTTTGTTTCATATAACATTTAGTGGACCTTATATAGTAGAATTGTTTCCATAATTGTACCAATTATATTGTATTTAGGTGACTTATGGAAATACTTATAGTTACAGTTGTTTGCTTGTTGCAATGACCATTTGACCACACAACACATCACTGTGTGTCTTGATCTGTAAATGAAAATAATATGTTGTGTTTACTGCGTATAGTAATAATCTTGTCATTTTATTAATGTAGATAAGGGAAGGTCGCCAGTATACTAAAAAGACTCCACTGGAAAGAGCAGTTGATGACAACAAGGTGGACATCGTCTATTGCTTGATCAAAGAGTTCAATAAAGATGTTTCCAGTGTTGATCAGGTACAGTATAAACAATAATAGCCCTTACTGTATCATCATCTAACTACATATTGATGTCGAACATTTGTAGTACTGTTTGTGCATAGTTTTCCTGTGTGAATGCCTTAACACTATAACCTAACCGTGGTTAAATTATCGCAATATCCTATTTTCTTACAACTATTGTCAGAAGAAATAATTATGATGCATAAAAGTCAATACAAAGTTATACATTTCTAAGCCATACATTAATGTAGAGGTTCATCAACAGTATTGTGTGAGACCCATACTCTTATAGCTGGTAATTAGTTTATAGTTTCAGTACGAAAATTAATAATGAGCACCTACTAGTGCTGTGAACCTGCAGAGTTTACTAAAACTGATTATTGGAAAGTGAATTGGATATTGACTGGTTATTGCCTGATTGCAAATTAGCAGACATAATGTACTTTGTTGTCTCAGCAACAAACAAAAAGCCGCATAAAATTTTACAAAAAATACGTACACTGCATCTGCATCAGCCGCTATACTGGCTATTGATATTGTAATTGGATGTTGTCACATGCCATAATGTTATAGAACTCGGTGCAGTGGAAGGGTGGTTTGTGTTGGAAAGCATGCCATAATGTGCTGTATGTGCTCAAGCTAGCATGTTAAATGGTACGTACTCAACATGCCTGTGTTGGAAACAGTAGGGTGGTAACAAAGTGACCATCAACATTCTTCCTTAAAATAACAGTTATTACAATCACATATTTACACATGCTGTGAGGTTATGTTATAATGTTAGCACTTGTCAGCAGGGGTAATTTATTGTTTATCAAGTGTTTACCAAGTGGGTTGGCAAAACTAGTTTAGCAAATAATTTCCTAGACTTAGACAATAACTGGTTTTTCCATACTGTTTCATAACACTAACACCTACAGGGTATAGTGGAAAAGCAAAAGATTACATTAAATTGTTATCACATTTCCTGAACTTCACAAATTTAACTAGCTGTTATTGATACATTTAAAACTGCAATTGCGTTTTCATTCATGACTACCAGCATCACAAAGTCTTCCTGTTATCTAGAATTACCAATCAAGGATTAGAAAAATGGTTCAAGATTATGAAAGATCTCATCCTAATCTGATGATTCAATCACAAGGTATAGATGCAATTATTGACTTGTTTGTACATTCTGTTACATTTCTTGATCTATACAGCCCATGTCTGAATGAGGCACTTAAACGAACACCAATAAAATAAAAGCCACACTGCTCCAAAGTAATAGCAATAGAAAACATAATCAATTATTGGTGGCCACTAGACAATTATGCTCCAATTTTATCTATTAACCTGTGCTGCACTTCTTAATAAGTTTATGACCTTCACAATTTACATATATAGATACCTGTTCAGCTGTTTATTTACTACACATGTACTGACTGAGGTACCTGACTGCTCCAAAAGGGTTATTTATATTTTCTCTGCACTATTACATGTTATATATTAGTGCTAGGTATATAGTGTACTGGATATACCAGGATACTAGGATACTATGTAGTTGTCATTAAACTTCCCTTTAAATACCAGAAATATTGGCATTTGGTGTATTATGCTATGAGGGAAGCCCAACATTAGGTCTTTGGTATTTAATTAAGTTTTGTGTTGATGGTTTGGTGTAGGGATGCCACGATAGTCGTGACATACGACATGTCGTGACATAAAACTCCATGATATGATATGACATAGGCTTCTTTATGTCATGATATAAATATCTCCTAATAATGCACACTTTTCCATTCATTTTGATCAAATTTGATGTAATAAATATGAGAAAAATTGACAAATAAGTATGAGCAATGTTGGTTGTTGATGTCATAGTTAATATTGCTGATGTTTAAGTTATCATGTTTGAATCAAAATAGCTCTACAGTTTCATAAGTAATAGCTTCAGTTGTGAAACTTTAAGAATTGCTTATATCGTGACATACGACATGTCGTGACATAAATCTCTATGACATGTGACATAAAAATTTCTATGTCGTGGCATCCCTAGTTTGGTGGTGGCCACAAGTCCTACCTGTGTGTAAACTGTGAATTAGGTTACAATGTATAGTGCCAGCCTATTGTATAGCAGTTAGAAAATTGTAATTATATACCCTGTTAGACACAAGTAACTTTTCTTGTGGCATATGTCCAACTATAAAATTATGTGTTAACACAAATAAAATTGATTTTATTTAATGTAGATTTGTTGATTAACATGAAATGCAGGATACCAGGGTATTTCTCAAAACCAGATTCCGGTAGCAAAAATGCAATAACATTCAGAAATATTTTGTATCTAACTTAAATTAATTGTATCAAATTTCGTAAAAGTACAAAAAGTACAAATTTATCACTTTGTAATTCTTGCAATAGAATTCTTAGAAACGTGGTGAGTTTTCCTTTTCTATGCAGTCTATTACCAGAATGAAACCATGGGAAAACAGTGTGAGTGACTAATGTTTAAAGTGTACAAAACCAAACTAAAATCTCTTTTCAAATTCCTCTTGGTTCATTGTGTCCACTTTTTTATCCATAGGTGCTTTTCTTCAACATATGTGATCAGCTTTGCATCTAACTTGTTTGTACAAATTGAAAATTTGCGGTATATTTATATGAGAAATTTGTATTATGGTTTGTACTGAATAGCATAAACAAAGCTGCACATGTACAGCATCATACAAGTCATATTGGAGGCCAGAAAATATGATTGGGTCTTTATTTTTGGGATCCCCATTATACAGAACTATACTGACAGTAGTGTAATGAGCTTAGTATATGACCACTTAGCTGCCTACACTTTTAAAGCAGAAATTATCTTACTTCCATCAAAAACATGCTTCCCAGACTCATATGAGTATTGTTTCTCGGTACCTATTGTCATAACTAAGCTAAGGCAATGTGGTAGCTAAAATACAAGATAGGATACTAAATACTGAAACACCCTGTATTCTCAATGTGTTTAATTTTATTATCCATTCAGCTTTTCTGATAATTTCAAAAACTGGTTATTTCAGCAAGTAACATGTTAACGCTAAGCTACAGACACAGTTTGTCATCCCTTCATTAGCAAACAATGCTGGTGCAGTGATGTATATCATTCAACAGGCATCACAATTTCTGTGTTGTCTATCAACATACATGCATGCACTGCACCATAATTATTACAAGTATAGTTACGTAATACTTGATACATTTTACCAAACTGTAGCTAGTTATTCATACAAAATTATAGTAATTTATTCTTGGTATCATTTAGCCACACCTCAAAATGTGATGGCTGGTGTGCAACAGCTTAAAATGGTGGATGACTATCAACAGAGAAGGAGCCAACCGCAACAGCAACAACCACAAAATCAGCAACGACAACCAGAGCAAGCACAACAGCTACAATTGCAAATAAACAATTTAATGACACAATTTCAAACATTGCAAACAACTGTCACAACAGAGCAAGAAAAGTCACAGTTACTAGAGAGAAGATGTAAATCACTAGAATCAGCTCTAGCTTCTGAACAGGAGAAGTCCAGGTCGCTAGAAGCAAGGTGTCAAACTTTGGAGTCTAGTGTGGCAGCTGAACAGCAGAGGTCCCAGTCAAGATATCAGAATCATGAGGAGAGGCTGAAAGAAGTTGAGGACACAGTTGAACAATTGTGGTCAATTTCAAGGGATGAAGTCAACCTTACTAAGGAGATTATAGGCACAGGAGGATGGGGATATGTTACTGAAGCTGATTTCAGGGGAAGGAGAGTAGCAGCTAAATGTCTTCATACAGCCATCACATCTCAACATAATCAACAATTGTTTGCCAAAGAAATGAAAATATTTGCACGTTGCAGGCATCGCAATCTCCTAGAATTCATTGGAGCTGTTCCTGACCACCCAGCTATCATTGTCACAGAGTTGATGGACACCAACCTCAGAGAAGCCTTGAGTAATGGAAGAGCCACTCCAAATCATATCCATCCCATCTGCATGGATGTGGCTCAGGCATTATCATATTTGCATGGCATCCAACCCCACCCCCTAATCCATCGTGATGTCAGTGCTCCCAACGTCCTACTGAAGGCTGTTGACAAAAGAGGATGGATAGCCAAGTTGTCTGATCTTGGTTCAGCACAGTTTGCTAATATTGCACAGACCCTTGCTCCTGGATGTGTGGTATATGCTGCTCCTGAAGTTCGTCAAGAAAGTTCTGCTCGTAATCAGACCACGAAGATGGATGTCTACAGTTATGGTGTGCTTCTAATAGAGGTCCTCATCAGAGAGATGCCTCTTGGTAATGTTGCAGATCTGATCACTAGTATCCAACTAACATGGCCAAAGTTTGTTCCACTGATCAGGCAGTGCACTACCAATGAGCCATCCAGGAGACCAACTATGATCCAGGTGATCACCACGCTGAATACCATAACTATCTGAACAGCTTTTAAACTGTATTAGTTTATTTTAGGATTCATAGCATTTTTAGATTTTGTTTGTATTAGGTAGCGTTTTTGATCCTTTATTATTGGTAGGAATATTTAATGCTATGAATACATTTTAATAAACAGTTGTTTTGATTTGAGATTCATAATAGAGTATTAATATTAAATATCACCGTTTGCATGTGAAGAGGTTGTTGTAGTCTAAAATGTAGTGTTCTATTATTTTTATATAATACAAGCTATGTTTATAAGAGGTGAAGTGTAATGTATAGTAGTTCTACTTGAAGTTAATCACAAGAGAACTCTTGAACTTCTCTAAACTTTGCACTGTATAGTGCAAATAATGTATGTAATGGACTGGACAAATGAGCATTTTGTGAAGCAAAATTTTTGGTGGAGTGTTTCAATAATATCATGACATATGAGAATCAAGACACACGGTAGTGTGTCGTGCGGCCCAAGAAGCCGGCGCGTAACACCCGTGATCAAGACACACGGTAGTGTGTCGTGCGGCCCAAGAAGCCGGCGCGTAATACCCGTGAGTATATTGACAGGAAGAAAGAAAACGCAATTTTCGCACCTCCGTAGCTCTGTGCTTCCTTGATGAAACAAGACGATTTTTGCTGTGGACATTCCCTCCAACTGCAGCACTCCACATTCCAAATTTGAGCGAAATCGCTTAGCGAGTTCCCGAGATATGCGACTTCAAAAATTGGCTCAGTTTCTTCGTTTTTTTTCTTCTTATTTTTCTTTTTCTTGTCGCACACTTACAAAAACTGCTATAAAACTCGAACGCCATATCCGATTGCCTTGAAATTTGGCACACAGAAGGGGGATATAAAGGCGCACCTCGGTATTAACTTTGGCTTGGAATACGATAAACAGGCAAAGAGTTATGAGCGATTATTCACGAAAAATAACACCAATATGTTGTCACGCCTACAGGGTAAACCGCGTACGGGAAGAAGCTGAAAATCGGTGGGTGAATAGGTTAACTATTGAACCTCAAACCTTTTGTAGTTTGAAAGAAATCGAGCTAAAAACCAGGAAGATACAACGAAAAAACCAACAGTGTGCAACAATTATGCAATCGAGATCAGCTAATAAAAAAACGACTGCTTGCCACGCCTACCAGATAAACCGCTTAGGGTAATGCTTTGAAAATCGTTGTACAGATGGAGTAATCATCTTAGAAAGGCTCATCAATGGTGTAGAAGAATCAGACTTAAAGCCACGGAGTTATAACACGAAATCCAACTTGGTGCGGCAAGTGCGAGATCGAGATACTCTAATAGAGCAGTCATCCTAATAGAGTAGTCACCCTGAAGAGAATTCAAGAGATCAGCTAGAAATAAGAAACCTGTATAGAGATCAGCTACACACAAGTCACCCTGTAGAGAGATCAGCTAGAAGAAGTTACCTTGTAGGGAGTTCATGCAACTATGGAAAGAGATAGTTCAGCTAGAAAAAATCACCTTGTAGAGTTCAGCTACAAAGAAACCACCATGTAGAGAGTTCAGCTACAAACAAATCGCCCTGTGGAGAGATCAATAGAAGAAGTTACCTTGCAAAGAGTTCAGCTACAAAGAAACCATCATGTAGAGAGTTCAGCTACAAACAAATCTCCCTGTAGAGAGATTAGCTAGAAGAAGTTACCTTGTAGAGAGTTCAGCTACAAAGAAACCATCATGTAGAGAGTTCAGCTACAAACAAATCTCCCTGTAGAGAGATCAGCTAGAAGAAGTTACCTTGTAGAGACTTCGGCTTCAAACAAATCACACTGTAGAAAGATCAGCTAGAAGAGGTCACCTTGTAGAGAGTTCAGTTACAAAAAAACCACCATGTAGAGAGCTCAGCTACAAACTAGTGACCTTGTAGAGACATCAGCTAGAAGAAGGTACCTTGTAGAGAGTTCAGCTACAAAGAAACCATTCTTTAAAGAGCTCAGCTGCAAAAAAATCACCTGTAAAGAATTCAGCTACAAATAAATCACCCTGTAGAAAGATGAGCTAGAAAAAGTTACCTTGTAGAGAGTTCAGTTGCAAAGAAACCACCATGTAGAGAATTCAGCTACAAACTAGTGACCCTGTAAAGACATCAGCTAGAAGAAGGTACCTTGTAGAGAGTTCAGCTACAAAGAAACCATTATTTAAAGAGCTCAGCTGCAAACAAATCACCTATACAGAATTCAGCTACAAACAAATCACCATGTAGAGAGATCAGCTAGAAGAAGTTAAGTTCAGCTACAAAGAAACCATCATTTAGAGAGTTCAGCTTCAAACAAATCACCTGTAGAGAGTTCAGCTACAAACAAATCTCCCTGTAGAGAGATCAGCTAGAAGAAGTTACCTTGTAGATCGTTCAGCTACAAACAAATCATCCTGTAGAGAGATCAGCTAGAAGAAGTTACCTTGTAGAGAGTTCAGCTACAAAGAAACCACCATGTAGAGAGTTCAGCTGCAAAGAAATCACCCTGTATAAAATTCTACCACGAACAAATTGCCCTGTAGAAAGATCAGTTAGAAGAAGTTACTTTGTAGAGAGTTCAGCTACAAAGAAACCATTCTGTAAAGAGCTCAGCTGCAAACAAATCACCTGTACAGAATTCAGCTACAAACAAATCACCCTGTAGAGAGATCAGCTAGAAGAAATTACCTTGTAGATAGTTCAGCTACAAACAAATCACCCTGTAGAAAGATCAGTTAGAAGAAGTTACTTTGTAAAGAGTTCTGCTACAAAGAAACCATTTTGTAAAGAGCTCAGCTGCAAACAAATCACCTGTACAGAATTCAGCTACGAACAAATCACCCTGTAGAGAGATCAGCTAGAAGATATTACCTTGTAGATAGTTCAGCTACAAACAAATCACCCTGTAGAGAGATCAGCTAGAAGAAGTTACCTTGTAGATAGTTCAGCTACAAACAAATCTCCCTGTAGAGAGATCAGCTAGAAGAAATTACCTTGTAGAGAGTTCAGCTACAAAGAAACCATTCTGTAAAGAGCTCAGCTGCAAACAAATCACCTGTACAGAATTCAGCTCCAACAAATCACCCTGTAGAGAGATCAGCTAGAAGATATTACCTTGTAGATAGTTCAGCTACAAACAAATCACCCTGTAGAAAGATCAGTTAGAAGAAGTTACTTTGTAGAGAGTTCAGCTACAAAGAAACCATTTTGTAAAGAGCTCAGCTGCAAACACATCACCTGTACAGAATTCAGCTACGAACAAATCACCCTGTAGAGAGATCAGCTAGAAGAAGTTACCTTGTAAATAGTTCAGCTACAAACAAATCTCCCTGTAGAGAGATCAGCTAGAAGAAATTGCCTTGTAGAGAGTTCAGCTACAAAAAAACCATCATGTGGAGAGTTCAGCTGCAAAGAAATCACCACTGCCCAAATTTCAAGGCAATAACTCTTTCCAATCTGAAGTTATCAATTGTCAAAGTTGGCAAATTGGATGTGTGTGGAAGGCCCCTTTTTGCAAATCCGGTCACATATGTATTATATATATAATTTGTACATTTACTGATAAAATATTTAAAGTATATCTACTTCATCTTTACTTCTTCCTGTAGTAAAGAAAAACAACATAGGTTAAAAAAGTCCCAAAGCTGGCCATAGGCCGGTTTTGGGGTATACAAATACAAAAAGAAATGAAATCTAATCCAAAACAGCCAAGCTGTAAAAAGTGTGCGGCCCTTAGAAAGGCTATGGTGAAAAAAGATGTGAAATCCAAGGTGGCGGCCAAGAAATGGCTGTGATGGTAGGTTAATGGTAAAAATTTAATAACGACAATTCAGGTGAATTTTTGTGCAGCGGGCTGCACACTTTTTTTACAGCTTGGCTGTTTGGGATTAGATGTACTTAATATGAAATTTTGAAGGATGTTTTTATAAAACTGTTTCACTGCATGATTATAACTTGCAATGTATTACATTAGCTAGAAATTTTCCTCCATTAGGCATGAGGCTATTGTGCTCCAAAAATTGAGCATTATGCTTTTGATCAGTGTTCAAAAATCACTTAGCAATACTAAAACAACGCTACTGAAGTTATGATCAATATAAGTTTGCAATTGGTTTTGTGTGGAAGACATTTTTCACAAATGTGGTAACATATTATTACACTTAAAATTCTGTTTTATATTTTTTATTATGTGTTCAGAACTGATTATTATAAATTGTGACCAGGCCTACAAAAATAGGGTATGTGTGCACAACAAATTTGTCTACTTTTCAAACTTTCATGACTCATAACTTTTTGTGTGGTTATCATATTACCATGTACTTTTCAGCACTTACTAAATGTTTAGTTGGTTGTATAATACAAGTGACAGATTGCATATATTCCATTGTACTACTGAGATATGACTTGTTATGTGATTGTGTGTAGTGTGTTCTCACATGTCCTATTGTTGCAGGCCCGGTCACATTTATAATTATCTTGCATGTGTTTTAATTATCCATTTCCAAATACATACATGTAGAACTGTTCTAGTAAAAGTGTTGATATTCACATGCTCTTCTCATTCTACTACTCTATAATGAGCGTATCTGTTCACTGTTTTCCATGCAAAATGTACAGAGTTTATATCCCTCAGTATCAATCTTACAAAATTGTACCAATTATACCATCATCATGTCCTTTACTATTAACAATGTATTATTCTCCAAATTATGTCAGAAAATTGATATGTAATTAACTAGTGGTTGCTCTAGGTTTCTAGTTTTATGTTAACGTTGGTTTAGGGAATATCTTGGGGAAAAGTTGCATGATTTTAGCATAAGTTTTGGGCTGTTTTCAAGCCTTCAAATTGAAAAAAATTTCTGCAGCGTCTGAGGGTTGTACCCTCGACCCCTTGAGATTCTACTTTATATTACAGACATATAACAATAGTCATGCTGTGCCCTAATCGACCTACCCTGTCGGTCAGGTCTAGAATTGCCACTGATCACAGGTTAACTACATTTCATTGCAAGGTTTCATGTCACTGAGAGAGTTAGACATCCAGTCACTAATTGTGTGTATGATGGAAATGATGAGTGAGAGGACATGATAAAAATAGTCTATGATATGTGGTATGTAAGTGACCGAAAAAGTTGGCTAGATATCACATATCAAAGCTTAAATCCATGATCCATGATCTACCCCAATCCTAAGTGGATTATTCTATGATCACACCAATGTTCTCAATAATAGTCCTGAAAATTTCATCATGATGGTGTAGGAGATATAAAGCAACATGTGGAGTATTGTAAAACAATTTTGCAACACTTGTGAGAGACATGAGGCATTATGACAATTGAGTGCTAAAAGTGCACCTGTGTATTATGCCTTTGAGAGAAATTTGACTGATAATAGCATATTAATGGTTTATATATTATGCCACAAATATTGTTTCAGTTTCCAATTTTTTTAGCTGTGCAATAGTTCATATCATAATCATTCTACGTGACTACTTTAATAGAGTAGTATTATTGCTTGTCATTTGACTGCTCTATTAGAAATTTTTAACAGAGTTGTGGAATGTCTGGTTGATCTGTAAATATCACAGGTTAACTACATTTAACTACAAGGTTTCATGTCACTGAGAGAGTTAGGATATCCAGTCACAATTGTGTGAATGGTGGAAATGATGAGTGAGTGGCCGTGATAAAAATAGTGTATATATGATGATTGTAAGTGTCTGAAACAGTTAGCTAGTTACCATATAATTATGTGATCGAATTTGTAAAATCAGCCATATGGTCGCACATGAAACAATTTGAATTTTATTATTTTAAGGTGATGCTGTTTAGTGCAGGGTCCAGTTTTAAAAGTATTTCAAAAACTTAATTGTAATTCAAGGAATTGAGAATTGATTAACAACTGCATTTACACCATAAATCTTATTATTTAATCATTACTTTAAGCATCAAATGTACCCATATATATGAGTAAGTTTCCAAAAGTCAATCACATCAAGACACACGGTAGTGTGTCGTGCGGCCCAAGAAGCCGGCGCGTAACACCCGTGAGTATATTGACAGGAAGAAAGAAAGCGCAATTTTCGCACCTCCGTAGCTCTGTGCTTCCTTGATGAAACAAGACGATTTTTTCTGTGGACATGCCCCCAAACTGCAGCACTCTACATTCCAAATTTGAGCGAAATCGCTTCGCGCGTTCCCGAGATATGCGACTTCAAAAATTGGCTCAGTTTCTTGGTTTTTTTTTTCTTATTTTTCTTTTTCTTGTCGCACACTTACAAAAACTGCTATAAAACTCGAACGCCATATCCGATTGCCTTGAAATTTGGCACACAGAAGGGGATATAAAGGCGCACCTCGGTACTAATATTGGCTGGAATACGTTAAACAGCCAAAGAGTTATGAGCGATTATTCACGAAAAATAACACCAATATGTTGTCACGCCTACAGGGTAAACCGCGTAAGGGAAGAAGCTGAAAATCGGTGGGTGAATAGGTTAACTATTGAACCTCAAATCTTTTGTGGTTTGAAAGAAATCGAGTTAAAAAACAGGAAGATACAACGAAAAAACCAACAGTGTGTAACGATTACGCAATCGAGATTAGCTAATAAAAAACGACTGCTTGCCACGCCTACCAGATAAACCGCTTGGGGTAATGCTTTGAAAATCGTTATACAGATGGAGTAATCATCTTAGAAAGGCTCATCAATGGTGTAGAAGAATCAGACTTAAAGCCACAGAGTTATAACACGAAATCCAACTTGGTGCAGCAAGTGCGAGATCGAGATACTCTAATAGAGCAGTCATCCTAATAGAGCAGTCACCCTGAAGAGAATTCAAGAAATCAGCTAGAAATAAGAAACCTGTACAGAGATCAGCTACACACAAGTCACCCAGTAGAGAGATCAGCTAGAAGAAGTTACCTTGTAGGGAGTTCATGCAACTATGGAAAGAGATAGTTCAGCTAGAAAAAATCACCTTGTAGAGTTCAGCTACAAAGAAACCACCATGTAGAGAGTTCAGCTACAAACAAATCGCCCTGTGGAGAGATCAATAGAAGAAGTTACCTTGCAGAGAGTTCAGCTACAAAGAAACCACCATGTAGAGAGTTCAGCTACAAACAAATCGCCCTGTGGAGAGATCAATAGAAGAAGTTACCTTGCAGAGAGTTCAGCTACAAAGAAACCATCATGTAGAGAGTTCAGCTACAAACAAATCTCCCTGTAGAGAGATTAGGTAGTAGAAGTTACCTTGTAGAGAGTTCAGCTACAAAGAAACCATCATGTAGAGAGTTCAGCTACAAACAAATCTCCCTGTAGAGAGATCAGCTAGAAGAAGTTACCTTGTAGAGAGTTCAGCTTCAAACAAATCACCCTGTAGAAAGATCAGCTAGAAGAGGTCACCTTGTAGAGAGTTCAGTTACAAAGAAACCACCATGTAGAGAGCTCAGCTACAAACTAGTGACCTTGTAGAGACATCAGCTAGAAGAAGTTACCTTGTAGAGAGTTCAGCTACAAAGAAACCATTCTTTAAAGAGCTCAGCTGCAAACAAATCACCTGTACAGAATTCAGATACAAATAAATCACCCTGTAGAAAGATGAGCTAGAAAAGTTACCTTGTAGAGAGCTAAGTTACAAAGGAACCACCATGTAGAGAATTCAGCTACAAACTAGTGACCCTGTAAAGACATCAGCTAGAAGAAGTTACCTTGAGAGAGTTCAGCTACAAAGAAACCATTATTTAAAGAGCTCAGCTGCAAACAAATCACCTATACAGAATTCAGCTACAAACAAATCACCATGTAGAGAGATCAGCTAGAAGAAGTTAACTTGTAGACAGTTCAGCTACAAAGAAACCATCATTTAGAGAGTTCAGCTTCAAACAAATCACCTGTAGAGAGTTTAGCTACAAACAAATCTCCCTGTAGAAAGATCAGCTAGAAGAAGTTTACTTACCTTGTAGAGAGTTCAGCTATAAACAAATCACCCAGTAGAAAGATCAGCTAGAAGAAGTCACCTTGTAGAAAGTTCAGTTACAAAGAAACCACCATGTAGAAAGTTCAGCTACAAACTAGTCACCTTGTAGAGACATCAGCTAGAAAAGTTACCTTGTAGAGAGTTCAGCTACAAAGAAACCATTCTGTTTAGAGCTCAGCTGCAAACAAATCACCTGTACAGAATTCAGTTACTAACAAATCACCCTGTAGAGAGGTCAGCTAGAAGAAATTACCTTGTACATAGTTCAGCTACAAAGAAACCACCAAGTAGAGAGTTCAGCTTCAAACAAATCACATGTAGAGAGTTCAGCTACAAACAAATCTCCCTGTAGAGAGATCAGCTAGAAGAAGTTACCTTGTGGAGAGTTCAGCTACAAACAAATCACCCTGTAGAAGGATCAGCTAGAAGAAGTCACCTTGTAGAAAGTTCAGTTACAAAGAAACCACTATGTAGAGAGTTCAGCTACAAACAAATCACCCTGTAGAGAGATCAGCTAGAAGAAATTACCTTGTAGATAGTTCAGCTACAAACAAATCACCCTGTAGAAAGATCAGTTAGAAGAAGTTACTTTGTAGAGAGTTCAGCTACAAAGAAACCATTTTGTAAAGAGCTCAGCTGCAAACAAATCACCTGTACAGAATTCAGCTACAAACAAATCACCCTGTAGAGAGATCAGCTAGAAGAAATTACCTTGTAGATAGTTCAGCTACAAACAAATCACCCTGTAGAAAGATCAGTTAGAAGAAGTTACTTTGTAGAGAGTTCAGCTACAAAGAAACCATTTTGTAAAGTACTCAGCTGCTAACAAATCACCTGTACAGAATTCAGCTACGAACAAATCACCCTGTAGGGAGATCAGCTAGAAGAAGTTACCATGTAGATAGTTCAGCTACAAACAAATCTCCCTGTAGAGAGATCAGCTAGAAGAAATTACCTTGTAGATAGTTCAGCTACAAACAAATCACCCTGTAGAAAGATCAGTTAGAAGAAGTTACTTTGTAGAGAGTTCAGCTACAAAGAAACCATTTTGTAAAGTCCTCAGCTGCAAACAAATCACCTGTACAGAATTCAGCTACGAACAAATCACCCTGTAGGGAGATCAGCTAGAAGAAGTTACCATGTAGATAGTTCAGCTACAAACAAATCTCCCTGTAGAGAGATCAGCTAGAAGAAATTACCTTGTAGAGAGTTCAGCTACAAAGAAACCATCATGTAGAGAGTTCAGCTGCAAAGAAATCACCACTGCCCAAATTTCAAGGCAATAGCTCTTTCCAATCTGAAGTTCTCAATTGTCAAAGTTAGCAAATTGGATGTGTGTGGAAGGCCCCTTTTCGCAAATCCGGTCACATATGTATTATATATATATATAATTTGTACATTTACTGATAAAATATTTAAAGTACATCTGCTTCATCTTTTCTTCTTCCTGTAGTAAAGAAAAAAACATAGGTTAAAAAAGTCCCAAAGCTGGCCTATGGGCCGGCTTTGGGGTATCTAAATACAAAAAGAAATGAAATCTAATCCAAAACAGCCAAGCTGAAAAAAAGTGTGCGGCCCTCAGAAATGCTATGGTGAAAAAAGATGTGAAATCCAAGGTGGCAGCCAAGAAATTGCTGTGATGGTAGGTTAATGGTAAAAATTTTAATAATGACAATTCAGGTAAATTTTGTGAAGCGGCACAAAAATTCACCGGAATTGTTGTTATTAAAATTTTTACCATTAACTTACCATCACAGCAATTTCTTGGCCGCCACCTTGGATTTCACATCTTTTTCACCATAGCCTTTCTGAGGGCCGCACACTTTTTTACAGCTTGGCTGTTTTGGATTAGATAATTATTATCTTGAAATATGTTTGTGTAATGGCCAAGTAAGTAATTTTTTGCTGTGCTAGGCTGACTTAACTTGTAGTGTTGGGAGCTTTAAAATTGGCTCCCTTTGGTACCAGTATTGCCAGGAGATCATTAAGTCCTTCACACTCATTATACTATTAGTAGGGAAGACCAGAGAAATTAAGGGGCTCAGGGTAAAGAGTTAAAGTGGGACCCCAGGGTCAAGGAGGGTTCCACTCTGAATCACAACTTCAGTCTAGAAGTCAAATACCAATAAAAACAGGTCAATACATGCTGACAATGACAATAACTGCCCCTCACCAACTATATCTCCTTATATATAAGGTTGCTACACTGGCTGCTCTGAAGAATACTGTGACTGCTCTATTAGAGTATCTAGATTTTGCTACTCTATTAGAGTATAATTATCGATCTTTTAAACAGGTATTCAAGGGGCTCTTGATGGGCCCCTTTTCAGGCTGGGACCCAAGGAAAAATGGCCCAGTCCCCCCTTCCCCTGTGGGCAGCCCTGACTCTTGGTATAACAAAGTGACTACTAAGAGAAGTTCCACTACATATAATTTTATCACACATGTATAACTTGAGTTGTGTGTTAGAGCTCTCTATTCAAACCCAAATTGTAGGATAACTACACAAGTATGTATTGTGTATAGTGTAGGTGGATTAACTCTTATGTAGTATGTGATCATACAGTGTTCAAGAGCATAGTCAGGATTTTTCAAGGAGGGTTTCCAAAAGCACAGCAAAGTTGGCCATGCAGCAGCAGCAGCTGGAGGACACACCTTTATGTTACTATACTTGAACTCAACAGACTGCTATATTTTGTGAATGGAGTAATGTTATACATAGTAAATAATTGTAATTTTTAACCAGGCCTGTGATAACAGGGCATGTAGGCACATAAAATTTGCCTTGTTTTTCAACATTTCATGACTCATAACTTTTTATGTCACAGTCACTTCTGGCCATGCAATTATTATCCCTTATGGCCCATTTAATTAGCTAGACAATTGTATATAGTCTATTTTATTGCAAATAGTTTCAGAATGTAAACAATCTATTCCATTACTGATATATGACATTTTATGTAATGTGGTGTAGTTTGTGCCCACACCCTATTTTCACAAGCATAATCACATTGGTATAACTCCCTAGGAGACATCTATTTAGCTAGTACATTGGCTTGTACATATAATACAGACACTAATCTACTGACAATAGCAGTGATTTGTAAATCAACAGACACATTATTTTACCCTGAATGACATTTTATTAGAAGATGATGAACTGTTGTTGATCATTTCAAGCACTCCCTTCTCACAATACTTAATGGATATTTATATGCATATTCTATTAGAGTATTTGAATAACTTTCAAGAGGTCCCATCTGTGGATCCTTATGAATTAAATCTTACTATAAATTATTACTCTGTACTGCACGCTGCACTTTTGTGCTGCCAAAATTAGCATGTTAGTTGTATTTCATAATAGTGTGTTAAGTTGATATATAATAACAGAGCAGTCATACAGTCTAATATTTAAAACTATCAGCAGATTACATTCAATGTATACATCTTATTGCCTTACTGCTTCATAATCATGCTAAAAATTAAATTGCAAAAAATCTATTAATTTGAGAATAATAAATATACATTTTGAAATGATCAGAGCATGATGAGAGCTATTTGAGAACTCTGAATAAAGAATGAGTGAAAATCTGAGCATAACTCTTGCCTGAGGCTTATATGGGTCACTTTTCACTCTGACAGCATTTGGCAATCAGAAATTAAAAGTGCTTATATAATTATTCTGAAAATGGGCTCAGCGTTAGAGATACCAAAATTCAAAAACATACATTTAGTTATCTGGCTACTATTTAAAATCATCACTAACAAGTCCATCCTGGCATTCATTGTTAATTATATGGGTGTTCAAGAATATCAAGTAATGTTATTAACTATCGTCATTCTTTTGCCAAAACAATGATTTCTTTTAAACCCATTCAATAAATTAGTGACAATGTGAGTGACATGTATAAGCAAAGAAATGATAAGTGCAAAATTGAATAAAAGTCAAACTTATCATGACATTTGTGACAATAGAGAAAATGTACTTCAGTTTCGATATTTTTGAAATTTGTTGGACATTCATCAGTTAAATTGTAAGTAATTGTCCCAATATAGCCAGGCTGTGAATAAGGGTGTGTTGTCCTTCAACAAGTATAAAGTTGCAAGTCTAAGTCTCGATTTTACATTAATAATTATTTCACATTTTTTGCAATCATTATTAGATTGCTTTTCATTTTTGAATTCGTGATCATGTTTCACTGGTTGCTTTATTAGAGTAGTTTACTGTTGTGTAACTGTTCTATTGACTGCTCTATTAGGGCAACTCGATATTCTCCCAATATTGGGACATACAAACAACTGGGCATGTATTATGCACCACTAAATTTGAGTAGACAATATCAAAAGCTCACAACATAGACTTGGTATACTGGGACAACCAATATCAACTATAATATCAGGAAAAGCATATCAGAAGCTTCTCAGTCGGTAGCTAACTAGAAGGAAATAATACATCAGTCTTGTGTGTTATCTTTATATTGTTGTCAGGCCCGTATTGTTGTCAGGCCCGGAAGCCTTTCTGAATAAGGCAAGAGAGAATACAGTGAAGTGTATAAAACTAAAATAATTATAATAACTTTTATTCATTGTGCATACAAGACATGCTTAGTAAAGATGCTACAAAATAATTACATTTTATTGACATCTTCTTTGTTAAATTTTACAAATTCTAAACCCTCACTTAAAATCATGCTGTCCAGCACAAGATTTGATTATTCAGACAATTAAACACTACATATACTTAATACCTTGATCTGTAGAATTCTTTATTTCATTTTGACCATAATTGCAAACAGAAGTTATACACCAACATGTTATTTATTTACAAGAAATTGACACTAACAATGTGTATAGTGTATACTAGTCAATATCTCTGCCACCGTACAAAAATGAGTAATAATTCACTTTATGCAGTATTAAATAAAACTCTCATCAACTAGAGATGTGCAGATATACCAATCTGCTATATAATTAAATGAGTTATCTAAACATTAAAGTTAGAGAACATCTCCTGAGCTCTCATCAATATCTCTTAAAAATCCCAAGTATAGATGACCTAACTTGTTTCATTGATTTTTATTTTATGATCCCTACTCAAAATTTCTAAATTTTCCTTATACTTGTTTGTTTAACACAATGATGACTGGTGATCCAATGTGATATGTTTTGATGTGGTATTACATACCGCTTTGATGTGGTATTGCATACCGCTTTGATGTGGTATTGCATACCTCATCAAAACAATGAATGGCAGCAGCCTGATAACATAGCTATGTAACTTGTGCCCTGACTATAAACAAAATAAATTACCATGTTTGTGAAAAGGGATCTTCCCCACGCACCCAATTTGCCAACTTTCACAATTCATAATTTAAAAAGTTCTTGCCTTGAATGTTGGTCAATGGTGAGCACCAACATATAGCTCATTAGATAGTGAAAAGAATATCAGATTTGTATGCACATTGTATCTAAGTTATGGTTTTGCAAATTCGGTTATCACAGAGAATGACATAGCCATTGTGCTTAATGTTCAGCTTTGTTCTACCCATTATACAGCATTACAAACAAAGGAACAGTACCAGTAGCACAGTAGCAATCCACTCACTAAAATAAAATCGATTCACTACAGAAATTGCAACTAAATCACCCTAGTAGTGAATTATATCCTGACAATTATTATAACACCTAAATATTGTCAGATTAGTGAGGATGTTGCTTTACTGTGATATATATATATATATATATATATATATATATATATATATATATATATATAGTAGACCTAATTACAGAGATGTAGGGTTAGAGAGGTGTTGTATATACATAGGTGAATATTACAATACTATTATGTGACCGGATCTGTGAAAAGGAGTCTTATAGCCTTTCCAAGTACATGTACTTTTCAATCCATAACTTGATTTGTATGGATGGTACCAACCTGAAAGTTGGTCACCTTACACTCCTTACTCCTAAATAGCTATATATATGATTTTGACTGGTTTTTAATTGCAGCAGGAAAAAACTGATTGTGGTTAATAAAAAGTTAGTATTAATTTTATAATACTAATCATACAGGTGTGGAAAGACAAACACCTATGAGTCCTGCTCATTACACAAATCACACAATACTATACCTAGATAATTAAATCTAATAAATAAATCATAATTATACAATATAATAAACTAAATAAACAAATTATAGTCAAGTGTTATAGGATAGTAGCTAGCTATAGTGAATATCAATGTTGAAATCATTAATAGAAGGTGAATTGACAGTATCCCAAAGTAGGTTGTTCAGTTTACACATTATAATTATAAAATTAATCTTCAAGGTAGCTATGCATGCTCACTTCAGTCAGAACACTTGTAGTTGATATCAATTTGCATAATGTATTTTTAGTTGTTTACACATCTTTAAACATTGTAATGTCACATGTTATGGGGACATAAGTGTATATTATTATAGAGTCTTTCACACTTTCTTCTGTTACACTAGACTAGCAGTGTGACTATAAAGTATTTACAGATTTTGCGGTCTACATGTATTGTAATTACTAACACCAAAATTAGTTCAGTTTTAAAGCTAGCCTGGTGAGGGAATAGGATGCAATGAGATCGGGCCTACAAAAAAAGGTCATGTGGGCACATAAAGTTTGTTTAAATTTCAATCATAACCTTTGATATTTAAGCTATTGCCATTAACTTTTTGGCACCTACGTATTATCCATTTAACTGGCTATATAGTTACAGAATGCAGATATTCTATTCTAGTACTGATATGAACTGTTGCATGTTGTGGTGTAGTTTGTGCCCACATGACCGGTCACAAACATTGAGCTATATGTACTGTATTATATTCCATTCATGTGCAAGTTGAGCTGGATCCTGAAAAACAACTAAAAATTTTAAGTGGATCTTTTCTCAACATTTTAGCCAACCAGATGATTAATGGTGACAGCAAAGGTGTCAAACAACAGACACATACAGTTTGGTAGCTCCATTACAAGTTCAGGAAGAGGCTGTAATGGACACTGAACTTTTATGGCTTCATTATAAGAAATGTATGGTAAAAATTTAGATTGGCCATAAACAATATGTCAGACATTGGAACAAAAAAAATTGAAATATTTTTAGTGGGTCAAGCAGCACTACAAGTGTGCTAAATATTAAGATCGTGTGTAATAGGCCGTCTCAGCAAAAACCTGTTAGTTTTCACAACCATGCATTTTGAGAATAACAAAATGATGAAACTATGCATGCTACAAATAAAAACATACGTAAGCAAGTTTTAATCGAGCCATTACTGATGGGAAGCAAGTTTCAAATCAATTAAATCTATGTACCATCTTGCTTGCCTGTTCATGGGGAGTTTGAATATCATCGTTTTGTTTCATTAGCCCCAACAGTGTACATGCCACGTGTGCTTCCTTATGATGCAGCAAAATTGATGTTACTTCTTTATATAAAATTCCTTTATTGTAAGTGACTACAATGATAAAACTATTATATTGATTGATTTGCCAATTCATGAACGTGTAAGCCAAATCCCAACTCTGTAGACTAATGCAAATGAAAGTTATGGCAGCGAATTTAAATGCCTGCAGTTTATTTTCAGTAGAGTTGCTGTATATTTCGATTTCTTTGTTCTTCCTACCATCTAGTGCTATAATTCAAAAACTGCTAACCATAATTTGGACACCAGATAAAGCTGAGAAAATAAAATGAAATTCGGAAGTTGTGCGAACCAGGCAGAATTTGCTGAGATGGTCACATATTCATACATAAGCTTGCACACGCACAAACACAGGGATTGTAAACACACAGCTTAGAGAAGTCCCTTTTGACCACACTACTCTTATTAGTGCTCTCCTCCATCTCATCACTATCATCATCATCATCCAGTAGGACTAGTAATGTCCCATGACCTCCTGGTGTTCAACTCATCTGTCTTCTCTGTCACTGCACTAGCATGGGTACTTCTACTCCTTAAAACTGGGGTTTGAGCTAGTGGAGTTGAGAGGTATATCATAACAGAAAACTAGCACACAATGCAATGGACACCACAACTGGTTTATTTTTAACATACAGCTTCATACGTAGTTATAGTCATCTGACCACTAGAGGTTTGCATAACTACTAGGGTGTTTATTGTTACAGTAGTGGGAAGTGAGCTGGAGGATACTTACTGATCTTATCACATGTATGTATCACAAATCAATTTATGGCCACTTCCTTTTAGAAGTAGCGCAATGTCAAGCAATTGTAATTGTAACTTTCCTTCACCACACATCTTCCAATTCTATGAATATGGAAATCATAACTTAATGATTCAGAAATAAATTACCCTGAAATTTTCTTCATCCATTAAGCCACACTATTGACCAAATTTCAACCCAATAGCCATTTCAATTCTGAAGTTGTGATTTATCAAAATTGGCATAATATGTACATGAAAGACCCCTTTCGCAAATCCAGTTACATATACATACAAGTTATCACTAATTGTAAATAACAACTTACATAGGTCCCCCTCAATATTATACAATAATGCACTAATATGGAAATAGTATAGCATTTATCCCTAAGGTGCACCAAGAACAATTAGCTACTATATAGTTTGTCTTGGCTACTCTACTTTGTTTTAATTCATCACAGATCAATGTATGGCCACTTCCTTTTAGAAGTAGCACAATGTCAGACAAGTAATTGTAATTGTGATTTTCCTTCACCAAAATGTTCCAAAATAGCACATGAGAGAATTGTGCACTAGTAAACTGATATATTTTAGATGATTTTAATGTTTAGTTCCCGTTTGTAAAATTTAATGAACAGAGTATAATATACATTATCCTATTGTTGGGACAAATTCCTTATTGTTTATTGTTCTGGCATTACTAACCAATATCTACAAGTTTTACACAGGTCAATCTCAACTATGCATGCAGCTATCAATAAGTTTCAGTGAAATGTCTGAAATAAGAAGTACATATATTCCTGATGTTGCTTTATTGTGCTAAATATAATAGACTCAATTACAGAGGTGTAGGGTTAGAGAGGTATATTTTAATACTATGTGACTAGATCTGCGAAAAGGTCTTATAGCCTTTCCAATTGCATGTGTGCTTGGCAATCCATAACCTGACTTGTGTTTATGGTATTAGCCTGATATTTAGTCACCTTGCACTCCTAACATAGCACTATTCCTGGATGTAATTTTAAAATAATAGGCCAGGTTAAACATATAATGAGTTATGACTCATCAAACCTAGAATTTTGGATAGACTATAATACCCCTTTTGCAGATCTGGTCACATATACATAATATTATACAATTCTGTAGAAGTTGCAACTCTATATACGCAATTTAATTATTTTTTATAGTAAAGTGCACAACTTGCAAGAAGTAGCTATACACATGATTTTGACTGGGTTGTAATTGCAGCAGGAAAAAACTGATTGTGATTAATAAAAAAGTTGGTATTAATTTTATAATAATAATCGTACAGATGTGAAAAGACAAACACCTGTGAGTCCTGCTTGTTACACAAATCACACAATACTATACCTAGATAATTAAATCATTTATACATTATAATAAACTAATAATTTATTAGACAAATAATATTACTATAGTCAAGTGTTATAGGGTAGTAGCTAGCTATAGTGAATATCAATGTTGAAATCATTAATAGAAGGTGAATTGACACATGCCCAATCACAAACGTTGAGCTATATGTATTATATTCCATTCATGTACAAGTTGAGCTGGATCCTGAAAAACAGCTAAAAATTAAAAGTGAATCGTTTCTCAAGAGGACAAACATTTTAGCCAACTAGATGATTAATGGTGACAGCAAAGGTGTCAACAACAGACACATACAGTTTGGTGGCTCCATTACAAGTTCAGGAAGGGGCACTGTGCTTTTATGGCTTCCTCATAAGAAATGTGTGATGGTAATAAGTTTGAATGGCCATAAATATTATATCAGACATCTGAACGAAAAAATTTTGAAACATTTTTAGTGGGTCAATCAGTACCACAAGTGTGCCAAATTTCAAGATTGTGTGTAATAGCATCATCCATGAGTTATTAAATGTTTTTGAAGATCCAGCTGCTCAATGCGTACATGCTATATCAAATTTTGTACCCAGCTGTAGTCAGTCAACTGGCATCATCATGTGACCTGGAAATAATGTAGCAAACTTGAAACTTTGTTATTCTAGAGCTCTTGCATAACACAGTAACGTACGTATACATCTAAGACAAGAAAGTTTCAAGTTATAACACATGAAAAAGCTATTAGTAAGACATGCATCACTTTGGGTTACTAATGTCTCACACTACACAGTAGTTCAGTAAAACACTTCACAATGGAAAATAATATGAATTATTATACACAACTATGTGTTTACAATAATGAGACAAGAAACAGTTTGTATTTGATGTAATTCACAATTCATAATAATAAAAACCACAAACCAGCTAATTACAAATCAATAATACATAAAAGATGACATAATTAAAATAATTATGTTATTATCGGCTCACTCCAAAATAGATCATGGTATTTGTAGTAGCGCCCAAATGAACTCAAGTGAATTCTAAGGTTCATACGAAGAATGAATGAACATTCAAATGTGGGATGAACAGTTCAAACTATACTAATTAGATAGTAATACAGTTAACTATTCCATAATGATGTGTGGGAAGCTAAACGTATGGTATTTTGGAATTTAATCAAGTTAACTAGTGTTGATGGTTTAGTGGTGTTACAGGCCATGTCTATAAAGTAAACTGTGAGGTTTTAAAGTTTCCATGTTGTGCCAGTCACTTGCCTCAGCTGTATAGCCATAGTAAAACCTAGTAACCATGAATAACTTTTACTTGTGGTATTCAATTTTAAGTTTTCTGAGTACAAGTGTTGAGTCAGTACAATTGCACGCGTTGCAAACTTGTGAGACCACATTAATATGCGACATTTATATACAGGAACCATTTCTATTTAAAAGTTGGAAAGATTCGTAAACGTTAGTTAATAAATGTTTGAACCTTGACAATCCAAGTTTGTTTGGGCCCTAGTTTGTAGGTCACTTGCTAAATTTGTCTACAAAGTTTCTTACCAGCCTTAAAGCCACTTTTTACTGTAATATTTTCAAAGTAATCTTTTTCACCATAACATGGAGGGTGATAGATCACATCATAGTCGTCTACCTTGTCTGGACTAAACACACTTAACTCTCAATATTGTTTGGGATTACTACAACTTGTCATTGAGGGACTTAGTGAGCCGTGACTTTTTCTCTAGTGTGAACTGAGAGATTGTACTAAGTTCTCTAGAGTGAACTGAGAGATTGTGGGGCTGCTTATTATTATTATTATGATTAAAGTACTTGGTAAAGGCAGAGCCTGTATACCAGAAAGCCTTATAAAGACCTGTTTAATGATGTTTACCAGTTACTACATTAGAGTGAGCTCCATTTCAGTTGGTACATGATCAGGTGATGATACAGCAATCATGAGATCATCGAAAATCAAATTTCTGAATATGTGACTGAACTTTGGAAAATCACCCATATGGGCACACTTTACATCTAAACTATTTAATGATCAAATCACAAACTTTATAGTGCAAATCTACTTGTTTATGGTTGTAAACCATTCTCAATACCTTAAATTACAAAAAAATACTTGAAATATTTTCAAGAATGTGCTCTGCTCTTATTAGCAACCCACTAAAAATGAGAATTCTAATTGTTTCATGTGTGCCCATACGGGTGATTTTCCAAAATTCAGTCACATATAATCATCATATTGCCTTTATGAGACAATTTACTGAATAAAATCCTCTTATGAAGATGGAGATACTCTAAACTCTAATAGAACAGTCAACTCATATAATCTAATTCTCCGCAGCTATTGATTCATGGGTATCATCAATGGTAGATCCAGGATGGGGAATTTGGAGCAAATGCCTCCCCCCCCCCCCCCCCCCCCCCCACCTTGTGCAGGAGCCAGTCATAGCTACATACTTATGATGAAATACTAAACTTTATGTCAGGCCAAGATTAGTTTATAAAATATGCACATTTTACTACAGTAGCATTTATTACAAATTTTACCTGAAACCAAAGTAAACTAACTGTAAATTGTCATCCAGCATCTTCGTGTGTGCTAAGCACCTCTAAAATAATTATTGTGCTGCTGGCATCATTGCATTCAGTGCCTTTAAACAGTTTTTAAACACTTCACAACCATCTGCAAATGCCAAAATTGCAAACTCAGCAGTGAGACACTACTAAGAGGTGATTATTTGCTGTTTCAAAAATGCAGCAATTATGACAAGATAATCTGGTTCTCCCCAACCACCTACAACGTAGCCTGTTTGCGCCCCTCTCCTTGCCAGCTCCTGGATCTACCCCTGATCATCTACACCATCTTCCCATTCATGGGCATGGTTTTTTGCTAATGAAATGTACATTGTCCTTTATTCTCCATTCTTTTTTATAGATATTAAATACAAAATGATTAATAGGCCAAAGGCCTTTAACTATGTCCATATCCAGTTTTCCTCCCATATTAGTTTAATAACTTAAAGGCTATTAATTTTTTGCCAGATCAGGTAAGTCATTCCATTGTTGGTCATTCCAAAGTTGAAAAGTGTTGACCAATGCTTCTGTTAATTCTTGGTTCAATTGGTGACCCCTGCATGGTGACACCATCTTGTTGTAATGTAAAAATATCTTTTGGGTCAATTTGATAGAGTGATTTTAACATTAAACACCTCAATTAGGTCTCCTCTTGGTATACTACAAACTAAAGTGAGTACAAATCAAAATATTCAAGTCTAGCTTCATAAAGTAGTGTAGAGACAGATGGCATCAACTTAGTGGCCCTTCTTAGTATCTTTTCTAATACATCAATGTCATTACTAGATTATGCTGATTATGCAACTGATAAAACCAAAACTTAATGTTTAAAATCTACTACACATTAGTTATTATACATAGCTCAGATCTAATTACTGATGATGTCACTATTATCATCTGATATCTTCAAAAAATACTCTGTTGTTCACAGAACAAGTTGGTTTGGTAAAGTTTTAATTGGCTTAAACTTAATTATATGGCAACTGTTGTGTTAAGCTGTTCATTAGTCAGCCAAGACATTCAGATGCTTGTTTATGTCCATCGCTTTCTGAGTGCTTCTTAAACTTCTACAATGCCACTGTCCATAAATACAATGGTGTCTTGACCGGCTCATCAATTTTATCAGGACCTGAGAATAGGGCACAATACATACGTATTGCTTCATACACTCCATCTAGCAAGCTACATGTAGTGAGTAGTCATATGCAATCCATTTATACTCATTACTGAAACATGTTTGGTTAAGAGATTTAGATGCTTTCCATACTATAATCTTCTATGACACTTGACAGAGCGTATAGGTAAAATGTAATGGGACTCTAGTGTTTCAAGCTTCTTTTCATTTGAGTTATGGAAATCATTTCCCGTATCCTTGTATACACTTCAAGTCACTGAGCCTCTAAAATAGTCTACACTGTGCTGCTATAGTGCTAACTGAAGTTTTAACTATCAGTGCAGTTGGCAATCAATGCCTATAATAGGTTACACAAGATCTATCTAACTACTGAATCCTTATGCTTAGCTATTTACAACTACAGTAGCTTATAGCTTATGGTGATTCTACTGTATATTAAGATATATACACACTATCACACCTTTAATAGGCTAGGTAACACAACACCAAGGGGTATTGTGGCTGCTCTATCTAAGTATCTTACTGCTCTATTAGAGTAATATACATTGATCTAGTTCTCCTTAGCTGCCTTGGTTGCCTTAGTGGTAAGTAGCTATGTCACTGAACCCTCTCCTGTTCATTCCATAGTCCTGCAACGTTTACCAATGAAATTGTCAGGAAATGTATAAGTTTATCATGGACATGCACATTTCCTGAAAGGAATTAGGTACATTCATGCATATAATTACCAAAAGCAAGAGTTCATAATATAAATATACTAAATACATATATTATGAACTCTTGTCAAAAGATAAATTAATTGTGACAATTCCTTACACAATTCCATGTACATTTTCTTTAATTCAGGAATTACACACATTCGGGTATTTCTGACTCAAGGAATTGTCATGATTTGTTATGCATGAAACGTCAGGAAACACAATTTTTTTGCACAGTGGTAAATATAGGGACCATGAATACACTGATAGAAATGGAATGACTTATATACAATCTAAACATTGTTTTTATACAGATAGATTCATTCTATGCCCAAGTGATAAAATACAGGAGTCCTACAGTATGTCTGCTATACAAAAAATAGCAGTGTAAGGTCATGCTCATTTGTATCACCTTCAAGTTATAATGTTTCGTCTGAAAGTATTGTTAGCCATAAACTCCAAAACAAACACTCACCAACAACCTTTTATATTGTGAGAATGTTCTATTAGAGTAAATGTGACTGCTCTATTAGAGTATACATGACTGATCTATTAGAGTATTTATTAATGCTTTACAGCAAAAATACTGAAGGTTCCCTATAGCTGTTTAAAGATGTTATTATAGGTGTGTTTAAAAATTTACAGAAAGGAGAAAAATCCTTGATCTGACCTAGGCAGCTTCGAACCTGCAACAATCCAATCAACGATTGAATGCTTACAGGAGTTTGCCAGGTGGTCAGGACATTTTCTCTTTGTATTTGTATCCATAGGAACTCTAGTGAGTGACTTATTATCTCTAAGTACCCCAAGTAGAACCAAATGGATATTACTTACTGTATTATTTTATAATATTCTTTTTAAAAGTTTTATAAAAAGGACTCTTGAGTGTAGGGGTGTAGGGAAGGGGTTTCCTATGGTTTCAGGAATCCCTTTGTAAAATTTAGACTTCTAAGCTTGCAGCAAGAACTTTACGCAGCATTAATTTGGCAGCACAAAATTACACATAAGCATTGCGACCAAATTTTGAAAAATCACCCATATGGGTGCATTTGACACCTATAATACATTTAATGATCAAATCGCAAACTTTATAGTGCAAATTTATGGTTTTAAGCTATTCTCAATGCTGTAAATTTCTTCAAATGTTTTCAAAACTGCGACCTGCTCTTATAGCTAGCCACTAAACATGAAAACATGAAAATTTTTGTTGATTTCGTAGTTGCTTCGTTATCCGAAAAATTTTCATCCTCGAACATTAAAAATAATAGGATTGGCTCAATGCTTTATAATAGATAGCCTAGGTAAAAAACCAGTGATCCTTGAAAATAAAACTGCGAAAACCCTGAGAATTATTAACCCACAAAAATTACATACCTTGAAAATTGATACGTATACGGTAATCACAAATCATTTTACCTGTTACTACTTACATTGAGGAGTGAACATCATTGTTATAATAGAAGAGTGATGTGGATAAGTGGTAGAACAGGTTGGGTTGACACTAAACACTTCCCCTGACCACTTAGTTCCCTCACCAGTGTTCATCTCCAATGGTTCAACTGTACGGTGTGGCAAACACTGTAGGTGAATAAGCATGTATTACTATAGATAATACCTATCCCTAAAAGAATACACTACAAATCTTAAGCAATAGGTTAGTAAACTGCACATGTCAGTATCACATGCCATACATGCAACATATGATATCCCATTTCAGGGGACACGTGTAGAATTAAAATGATGTTGGGAGTGACAGGATCTCAATGTTGCAGCTCTGAATATTTCAGAATGTAAGCCAAGACATTTTACAAATGTGTTAAGTCAGATCCACATTGTTATCTATAGCATTAAGAGTGTTGCTTAAGATTTCAATTTTTAGCATTGGCTCGTACAGTTTTAGATTTTTTTGCCAAAAATATAAAGTTACAAACATGTCACATGTAGAGTAATCCTCAGTTATCTGAACACTTTTGTTCTTATAGTTAGTCATCAGATAAGTGACAATTGTTCGGATAACTGAAGCCATGACAGAGCTATGTTCAATTACTCTAATAGAACACTCAATTACTCTAATATAGTGTACACTAATGACAAAATACTCTAATAGAACAGTCACTTTTGGCATTCGGATAATCAAGGTGCTCAGATCATGAGGTTTGAATAAGTGAGAATCCACTGTACACCCAGAGAGGGTAAGGGTGCAAATCACAAGGGACATGATACAACTGATATATTATGTACTATGTCTATTACTGGCTAACAGCCTCTGGCAGGCAACCAAATCTCAAGGGTAATCACTCATTTTATAGACATGCCTGTGAAAAAATCAATTAGAAACCATGGTGTAGCACCTGGGACTTGAAGGTGACCGGAAGTGAATTAGTATATCTTGTAGTGTTGACTATGCTCTCGTGTTTGCTTGAAACACTAATAGACACAGCAATAACGATGTCAGTTTCCAACAGTTTCTCAATTAGCCCACTTCATGTGTACAAATGCAGTTTACAAAAATTGAGTTCAAAGTTGCAAACTTTGTGTACACAACCACAAATGGTTATTGAGTTAATCAACTTATGTATTAGAATGCTTCATACCACAAGTAGTTAGCAAGCAGTTTCCAAATGTGGAAACTTAGTCAATTAACTTTTCAACAACAAAAAACACACAAAGCTTTACAAATACACCTATTAATAATTGTATGCAATGGCGGATCCAGGATGGGGCATTTGGGGCAAATGCCCCCCCCTCAAGAAATTGCATACAAGATCGAGATACTCTAATAGAGCAGTCAATTACTCTAATAAAGCAGTCACAATGTTCATGAGGCAGTGCAGCTTATTTATGAAGCTATAAATAGGATTTTATTTTACATAACATACGTGATATAATATATTTAGTAAAGGATAACTAGCTATTATTGTTGTGACCTTTTTTTTTTTTGCTCTTCAATTTTTTTTTTCAGCAAGGTGCCCCCCCTCTTTCCAGACTCTGGATCCGCCCCTGGTATGATGTCACAATTAATTAACATACACCACACAACACAGTTGGTATTCTAGCAAATAATTTTCTAAATATATTAGACTTACATATTTACAAAAATGTACAGATAAGTCATATCCAGCTCTATATTAAAGAGTTATAGCTAAACGTTATCAAAATAAATATAACACAGGTGTCATTACTGTCACAGAACATTATATTCCTCACATTTACATCCGTTACCAGGTGGAAAGGATTTTATTGGGCTTATATGAAGCTGTAGACACTTCTGGGTAGTGGCTATTGTACCACCAATCTCCCACCACCTTTGATCTTCTATAGCTATCTTGCAATGTGTTAATGAAGATATCAATGTCTGTATATGCATACAATAACAATGATAATGAACATACACAATAATGATAATTATGGTACATCATTGTCATACATGCAACTCCATTATATTAGTTGCATAATAGTAGCTTGCATAAGTACATTAAAGTGTGAAAAAAAGTGAAGCTAAAAATTGCATCTCATGGCATGGCAGTGGTATTCGTCTTAACAGTATTACATTTCCAAACCTCTGTGGCCATCTTGTCTGTGTTCTGTTAATATGTGGCTTGAATACCACAAGTGAAATCAAGCCAAGCAATATAGTGCTTTATAGGCACGTCCTCAGTTGTAGGATTCAACCCCAAAAAAAAACAAATTTTCTCCATTAACATGTGCATACACATACACACATACGCAAAATAGAGCAAAGCTTTATTCCTATGCTGTGAACCAGTTCAGACACCTCTGCAATACTCGGGTGCTATGAGTCAGCACATTCCAATCCTCCAGGTAAAGGACTAGTGACCCACATACAAGAACAACAACAACCTTGCCTGGTGAAATGCTTACATGTGAAAGTTAAGGTACGTAGAACTAGACTAAGTTATGAATCCAAGTGGTATGGTTCTTTGTATACTACCAGAGGATCAAGCTGATACCTGGACTGTGTGTTCAGTAATTATAGTGTCAAAATTTCTGGCTAAACAGATCTAGATTTAGCCTTCTTTGTGTAATCCCAAGTATAAGCACACATTACAGTATGTATGTGGGTATACATGCGTGCATGCACACACACAGACACAAAATTAATATGCACAAAGAAATCTCCGGCAGCTGCAGCTATTGTTGTCTAGCGAACACACTAAATATCACATCACACATGTACACTGGACACACACTTTATACTCTACATAGTGCACATACACACACAGAAACCTAATAATTAGGGACCGGCCGATTATGCTCATAATTTTACCTATTATGCTATGCTGCACTGCTCAAAAATTCACCTATTATGCTTAAATTAATGCTCAATATTTACCTATTATGCTCGATTATGCTCAATGTTCATGCCTTAGTTCATATGCTTTGCTACTAGTTTAACACTGTGTAGAAAAAAAATGAGTGGCTGGAGCATAAATAATAAATTCTTGCTGCATGTAAGAGAAAAGATCGATATACTCTAATAGAACAGTCAGTTTGATGATTGTTCTATTAGAGTTACTGACTGCTCTATTAGAGTATATCGATCTTATTTTGCAATTGTCATTTTTCCAGCAAGAATTTATACTATCGTACAAATATTTAACCTATTATGCTGGCATTATGCTCAATGCTTTTAGGTATCTATTATGCTCAAAATTATGCCAGCATAATCGGCGGGTCCCTACTAATAATTGAACCAATGTAAGTTGAATGAATGCACAGTAGTTCTGGATGGAAGATGTATGAATCCTATAGTGCATGCATAGAATGGTTGTTGGCAGGTCAAGTGCTGAGACTATACTTTAGCTTTTATAAACAGTTCTAATATAACATACACAACACAGTACACATTACACACAGTGAAATTTGGCACTCTAAATGCAAGGGTGTATAGTCAAGGGTTTCTGAAGGCTCAGAAGCCTCCCTTTTCCATGAACAGAATGTTTTAAAGTTAAAAGTTACACCAAACTCATAGCTCTGGAATTCTACAGTAGCTATACTTGCACACTGGTGCTGCACTGCACTACTCCTGAGGATCACATACCACTAACAATGAATTAAGCATTTCTTCAATAGGTTATTAGGTATATCATAATATAATCAATTGTGTACGTGATTCTTGGTGTAAATGGCAAAAGATTCACATAAAACTATTTACAAGGCAGCAGGTACAGAAAACTTGAGTGTTCATGTGATATATACATCAAATTAGCACAAACTGTTGAATAGTTTATGTATGTACATTGTGAATGTTTGTATGTATGTGATGTCTTATTGGAGTATAAGAGTAAAGACATCTGGATTTACTTTGACCATCAACAGGGAAAGGAGCAAGAATTATGTTTATATTTGGAAGAAAGTTTTGCCAACCAATAAAGTCACTCAGACGTGGAGGAAGCAGGAATACTAAAAATTAAAGTTGGTTGGTCATCAGTAGCTACGTACCTGAAAGAGGAAGAATAGTAGTTCTATTTAGGCTTAGAACTGCATAGATACCTGTGTGTACATTTCAGCTAGGAAGATGCATACACACTAACTTTAATGTAACCACCTAGGGCTCAGTTTGCGTATGCATTCATAGGTTCCTCCAGGAGATCACCCCAAACCTTCCCCCAAGATAATTCACTTCAAATTTGAATCCCATCCCCTCCCAGAAACTCTTGACATGTGCATTTGGTGACAGTGGCAGCAGAGGGGAGTATAGAGAGATTGAAACCATCAACTTTAAGGGGAGAGGGATAGAGTACTCCAATATTACCTTGCATGACATCATGAGTCTATGACATGATTAAATACTGGCATGATTTTTGAATTGGCAGTTACATAATTATTAAATACGTAGCTATGTATGTCTGATAGTTAAATTACTTGACAATATTTAAAACTTAAATAAGTGTCACCAACTTCAATTTCAAGGTACCCACTTTTCAACAATTTCAGGTCCTCCTATAAGAGGCATGCTATGTTAAGTGTCCATTGCATACTGTTGTAATCACTAGTACAAACATAAACAAGTACGTACTACTCCAGCCTCTATATGAGTGTCAAATATTTAAGCCTAGTTTCACGCCCAGACCTAGCTACCTTCTTCCCCCAACTTTTTCACATTCCTCAGCCTCTGAGCTACACACTTTACACTAACACCACACACAGTGAGCCATAGATATACTAATTAACCCAACGTGATCCACTACATTTTCAATAAACTTAGTGTACTTAGAGTCTACTTGTGATGAGATGCTGTAGTTGCAATCTTCTCCTCAATTTGTCATACTGCCCTGAGGCTAATAAAACTTGATTACCAGTTTCTTACTCAGATTTTTGAAAATTTGATGCGGGCGGGTGGTTATTATTCATTATTTTCCAAAAGCACAACACACATCCCAAACATGAAGATTTCTGCCAAGAAACAGTGAGATCTATACATTGACCACTCTTGCATTAAATAGCTAACTGAAGCCATTATGCAGAGCTGTGTTCAATTACTCTAATAGAACACTCAATTACTCTAATAGAACACTCAATTACTCTAATAGAACACTCAATTACTCTAATAGAACACTCAATTACTCTAATATAGTGTACACTAATGACAAAATACTCTAATAGAACAGTCACTTTTGGCATTCAGATAATCAAGGTGCTCAGATAACTGAGGTTTGGATAAGTGATAATCCACTGTACACCCAAACCCAAGTGAGGGTTAGGGTGCAAATTACAAGGGACATGATACAACTTATATATTATATACTATGTCTATTACTGGCTAACAGTCTCCGGCAGGCAACCAAGTCTCAAGTGTAATCACTCATTTTATAGACATGCTTGTAAAAAAATCCATTAGAAGCCAAGGTGCAGCACCTGGGACTTGAAGGCAACTGGAAGTGAATTAGCATATCTTGTAGTGTTGACTATGCTCTTGTGTTTCTTTGAACACTAATAGAGCAGTCACTTGACAGTGACATGTGAGGGCTTTCAGGTTATTTGCTCACTTGCATTTAGGTAATGGCATTGTTTTGTGTTTAAAATAGGTCATAATTGTTGAATGGCTTCATAACATTTTTGTGGTTTGGTGAAAGCAATACAATAATTTGTCTAGCATTGGTCAAATTGTTTACTGTTTTAACGTTGCTGTATGGGAAAATATAGCACAGTGGGAAATACAGCTCACAAGTGCAGCCAGGTGTACTTAAGCAGTACTACCTACATAGCTGCAATATTTGACCTATATTATACACTTAATAAATTCACTCTCACTTGCTAAATACAATAGCTAACCACTCGTCTATAGCATACTCACAAATTTAATCTTGGGCTTGAAGCCAAGCCTCAACTGAAGAACAAGTATTTGGCCATTTAATGTCACTCTAGCAGCTGAAATCAAGGAAACCTAGCATCATCACACTTGTGTAGTGTGGATAGTGCACTGGGAAAACTTATTACCCATGCCAGCCACTACTTTTGTGCAATAAACCAGTTAAAGCACTGCCTAGCTCATGCGGAAAAAATAGCTTGGAGCATGGTCTCGAGCGATGAGCCCGCACTCTTTTCCACATCGCATTTACAGTGGTGCTTTAACTAGTACAAGAAAATGCAATACTATCACAATAGGGTCAGGCTAACAAGGCCCACATGTTTTAAAACCAAGTTGATGTTGTGCTACTTCTAAAAACTAGACACTGTGTGACCAGCTTGAATTAACAGTTGGAATTAACAAAATATAGTAATATTTATTTAGCTTTGGTGCAGTGTTACATACAGAATTATTTAAAATTCATGAAATATTTTGTAGTTGTGTAATTATGTTGCTATGCAATGATAAGGAAGTGTACTCCATTTTAAACCACTAAGAAGTATCTTCATAATGTGTTTTATAGTTTATCTATGACATTTTCTTGCACAAATTTTCCGGACGAAGCCTCAAAGCTGGTCTTAATTTTTGTTCGTGTTATATATAATCTAATCCAAAACAGCCAAGCTGTAAAAACAGTGTGCGGCCCTCAGAAAGGCTATGGTGAAAAAAGATGTGAAATCCAAGGTGGCGGCCAAGAAATGGCTGTGATGGTAGGTTAATGGTAAAAATTTTAATAATGACAATTCAGGTAAATTTTGTGAAGCGGCACAAAAATTCACCTGAATTGTCGTTATTAAAATTTTTACCATTAACCTACCATCACAGCCATTTCTTGGCCGCCACCTTGGATTTCACATCTTTTTTCACCATAGCCTTTCTGAGGGCCGCACACTGTTTTTACAGCTTGGCTGTTTTGGATTAGATTTCATTTCTTTTTGTATTTGTATACCCCAAAGCCGGCCTATGGCCAGCTTTGGGACTTTTTTAACCTATGTTTTTTTTCTTTACTACAGGAAGAAGAAAAGATGAAGTAGATGTACTTTAAATATTTTATCAGTAAATGTACAAATTATATATATAATACATATGGGACCGGATTTGCGAAAAGGGGCCTTCCATACACATCCAATTTGCCAACTTTGACAATTGATAACTTCAGAATGGAAAGAGCTATTGCCTTGAAATTTGGGCAGTGGTGATTTCTTTGCAGCTGAACTCTCCACATGATGATTTCTTTGTAGCTGAACTCTCTACAAGATAATTTCTTCTAGCTGATCTCTCTACAGGGAGATTTCTTTGTAGCTGAACTATCTACAAGGTAACTTCTTCTAGCTGATCTCTCTACAGGGTGATTTGTTCGTAGCTGAATTCTGTACAGGTGATTTGTTTGCAGCTGAGCTCTTTACAAAATGGTTTCTTTGTAGCTGAACTCTCTACAAAGTAACTTCTTCTAACTGATCTTTCTACAGCGTGATTTGTTTGTAGCTGAACTATCTACAATGTAATTTCTTCTAGCTGATCTCTCTACAGGGTGATTTGTTTGTAGCTGAATTCTGTACAGGTGATTTGTTTGCAGCTGAGCTCTTTACAGAATGGTTTCTTTGTAGCTGAACTCTCTACAAAGTAACTTCTTCTAACTGATCTTTCTACAGCGTGATTTGTTTGTAGCTGAACTATCTACAAGGTAATTTCTTCTAGCTGATCTCTCTACAGGGTGATTTGTTTGTAGCTGAATTCTGTACAGGTGATTTGTTTGCAGCTGAGCTCTTTACAGAATGGTTTCTTTGTAGCTGAACTCTCTAAAAGGTAACTTCTTCTAACTGATCTCTCTATACAGGGCAATTTGTTTGTGGCAGAATTTTCTACAGGGTGATTTCTTTGCAGCTGAACTCTCTACATGGTGGTTTCTTTGTAGCTGAACTCTCTACAAGGTAACTTCTTCTAGCTGATCTCTCTACAGGGTGATTTGTTTGTAGCTGAACGATCTACAAGGTAACTTCTTCTAGCTGATCTCTCTACAGGGTGGTTTCTTTGTAGCTGAACTCTCTACAAGGTAACTTTTCTAGCTGATGTCTCTACAAGGTGGCTAGTTTGTAGCTGAACTCTCTACATGGTGGTTTCTTTGTAACTGAACTTTCTACAAGGTGACTTCTTCTAGCTGATTTTTCAATAGGGTGATTTGTTTGTAGCTTCACTCTCTACAAGGTAACTTCTTCTAGCTGATCTCTCTACAGGGAGATTTGTTTGTAGCTGAACTCTCTACAGGTGATTTGTTTGAAGCTGAACTTTCTAAATGATGGTTTCTTTGTAGCTGAACTCTCTACAAGTTAACTTCTTCTAGCTGATCTCTCTACAGGGTGATTTGTTTGTAGCTGAATTCTGTACAGGTGATTTGTTTGCAGCTGAGCTCTTTACAGAATGGTTTCTTTGTAGCTGAACTCTCTACAAGGTAACTTTTCTAGCTGATGTCTCTACAAGGTGGCTAGTTTGTAGCTGAACTCTCTACATGGTGGTTTCTTTGTAACTGAACTTTCTACAAGGTGACTTCTTCTAGCTGATTTTTCAATAGGGTGATTTGTTTGTAGCTTCACTCTCTACAAGGTAACTTCTTCTAGCTGATCTCTCTACAGGGAGATTTGTTTGTAGCTGAACTCTCTACAGGTGATTTGTTTGAAGCTGAACTTTCTAAATGATAGTTTCTTTGTAGCTGAACTCTCTACAAGTTAACTTCTTCTAGCTGATCTCTCATACAGGGTGATTTGTTTGCAGCTGAGCTCTTTACAGAATGGTTTCTTTGTAACTGAACTTTCTACAAGGTGACTTCTACAAGCTGATTTTTCAATAGGGTGATTTGTTTGTAGCTTCACTCTCTACAAGGTAATTTCTTCTAGCTGATCTCTCTACAGGGTGATTTGTTTGTAGCTGAATTCTGTACAGGTGATTTGTTTGCAGCTGAGCTCTTTACAGAATGGTTTCTTTGTAGCTGAACTCTCTAAAAGGTAACTTCTTCTAACTGATCTCTCTATACAGGGCAATTTGTTTGTGGCAGAATTTTCTACAGGGTGATTTCTTTGCAGCTGAACTCTCTACATGGTGGTTTCTTTGTAGCTGAACTCTCTACAAGGTAACTTCTTCTAGCTGATCTCTCTACAGGGTGATTTGTTTGTAGCTGAACGATCTACAAGGTAACTTCTTCTAGCTGATCTCTCTACAGGGTGGTTTCTTTGTAGCTGAACTCTCTAAAAGGTAACTTCATCTAACTGATCTTTCTACAGGGCAATTTGTTTGTGGCTGTATTTTCTACAGGGTGATTTGTTTGCAGCTGAACTCTCTACATGGTGGTTTCTTTGTAGCTGAACTCTCTACAAAGTAATTTCTTCTAGTTGATCTCTCTACAGGGTGATTTGTTTGTAGCTGAATTCTGTACAGGTGATTTGTTTGCAGCTGAGCTGTTTACAGAATGGTTTCTTTGTAGCTGAACTCTCTACAAGGTAACTTCTTCTAACTGATCTTTCTACAGGGCAATTTGTTCGTGGCAGAATTTTATACAGGGTGATTTCTTTGCAGCTGAACTCTCTACATGGTGGTTTCTTTGTAGCTGAACTCTCTACAAGGTAACTTCTTCTAGCTGATCTCTATACAGGGTGATTTGTTTGTAGCTGAACTCTCTACAAGTTAACTTCTTCTAGCTGATCTCTCTACATGGTGATTTGTTTGTAGCTGAATTCTATATAGGTGATTTGTTTGCAGCTGAGCTCTTTAAATAATGGTTTCTTTGTAGCTGAACTCTCTCAAGGTAACTTCTTCTAGCTGATGTCTTTACAGGGTCACTAGTTTGTAGCTGAATTCTCTACATGGTGGTTTCTTTGTAACTGAACTCTCTACAAGGTAACTTTTTCTAGCTCATCTTTCTACAGGGTGATTTATTTGTAGCTGAATTCTTTACAGGTGATTTGTTTGCAGCTGAGCTCTTTAAAGAATGGTTTCTTTGTAGCTGAACTATCTACAAGGTAACTTCTTCTAGCTGAAGTCTCTACAAGGTCACTGGTTTGTAGCTGAGCTCTCTACATGGTGGTTTTTTTGTAACTGAACTCTCTACAAGGTGACCTCTTCTAGCTGATCTTTCTACAGGGTGATTTGTTTGAAGCTGAACTCTCTACAAGGTAACTTCTTCTAGCTGATCTCTCTACAGGGAGATTTGTTTGTAGCTGAACTCTCTACATGATGGTTTCTTTGTAGCTGAACTCTCTACAAGATAACTTCTAGCTAATCTCTCTACAGGGAGATTTGTTTGTAGCTGATCTTTCTACAGGGTGATTTGTTTGAAGCTGAACTCTCTACAAGGTAACTTCTTCTAGCTGATCTCTCTACAGGGAGATTTGTTTGTAGCTGAACTCTCTACATGATGGTTTCTTTGTAGCTGAACTATCAACAAGGTAACTTCTTCTAGCTGATCTCTCTACAGGGTGATTTGTTTGTAGCTGAGCTCTTTACAGAATGGTTTCTATGTAGCTGAACTCTTTACAAGGTAACTTCTTCTAGCTGATGTCTCTACAGGGTCACTAGTTTGTAAATGAATTCTCTACATGGTGGTTTCTTTGTAACTGAACTCTCTACGAGGTAACTTCTTCTAGCTGATCTTTCTATAGGGTGACTTGTTTGTAAACGAATTCTCTACATGGTGGTTTCTTTGTATCTGAACTCTCTACATTGTGGTTTCTTTGTAGCTGAACTCTACAAGGTGATTTCTTCTAGCTGAATTATCTCTTTCTATAGTTGCATGAATTCCCTACAAGGTAACTTCTTCTAGCTGATCTCTCTACAGGGTGAATTGTTTGTGGCTGATCTCTCTACAGGGTGGCTTGTTTGTAGCTGATCTCTATACAGGTTACTTGTTTCTAGCTGATCTCTTGAATTCTCTTCGGGTGACTGCTCTATTAGGATGACTGCTCTATTAGGATGACTGCTCTATTAGAGTATCTCGATCTCACACTTGCTACACTAAGTTGGATTTCGTGTTATAACTCCGTGGTTTTAAGTCTGATTCTTCTACACCATTGAAGAGCCTTTCTAAGATGATAACTCCATCTGTACAGCGATTTTCAAAGCATTACCCCAAGCGGTTTACCTGGTAGGCGTGGCAAGCAGTCGTTTTTTATTAGCTAATCTCGATTGCGTAATTGTTACACACTGTTGGTTTTTTCGTTGTATCTTCCTGGTTTTTAGCTCGATTTCTTTCAAACCACAAAAGGTTTGAGGTTCAATAGTTAACCTATTCACCCACCGATTTTCAGCTTCTTCCCATACGCGGTTTACCCTGTAGGCGTGACAACATATTGGTGTTAATTTTCGTGAATAATCGCTCATAACTCTTTGCCTGTTTATCGTATTCCAGCCAAAGTTGGTACCGAGATGCGCCTTTATATCCCCCTTCTGTGTGCCAAATTTCAAGGCAATCGGATATGGCGTGCGAGTTTTATAGCAGTTTTTGTAAGTGTGCGACAAGAAAAAGAAAAATAAGAAGAAGAAGAAGAAGAAGAAGAAAAAAAAAACGAAGAAACTGAGCCAATTTTTGAAGTCGCATATCTCGGGAACGCGCGAAGCGATTTCGCTCAAATTTGGAATGTGGAGTGCTGCAGTTGGGGGGCATGTCCACAGCAAAAATCGTCTTGTTTCATCAAGGAAGCACAGAGCTACGGAGGTGCGAAAATTGCGTTTTCTTTCTTCCTGTCAATATACTCACGGGTGTTACGCGCCGGCTTCTTGGGCCGCACGACACACTACCGTGTGTCTTGATTAGTACAGGTCATGTCTCTTTTAAATCAAAGGAATTCACTATAGTATACCTGGTAACCTATAGACCAGCTACATTGTATTTCAGCTGTTTGACGTTTGTACAGCAGATTTGGAAAGGCTTTCACAACATGATAAAACTAATTTCACCTGTATTTTTAAACTGGCACGTTGATGATGAGTTTTCTGAATTAATTTGCTGTTGTGATAGTCAACTTATTTCAGGTTATGAAGACCGATCTAGCTAGCAGGGTTGCCAAGAGAAATTAAGGGGCCCAGGGCAAAGAGTTAAAATGGGGCTCCAGGGGCAAGGAGGGTTCCACTCTCAATGCACAACTTCAGCCTAGCTGTAACTGAAGACCAAATAAAATAAAAGGTCATTACATGCTCACAATGACAATAGCTACCTCACCAACTATATCTCCATTTTATAAGTTTGTTACACTACTCCTACAGATACTATGACTGCTCTATTAGAATATCAAGATCTGACTGCTCTATTAGAGTATATCAATCTTTTAAACAGGTATTCAAGGGGCCCTTGATCGGGGCTCCTTCAGGCTGGGGCCCCGATCAAAGGCCCCTTAGGCTGCCTGCACCATAATTCACAACATGAAGTCATATCAGAAGGTAACTGATACAAATTTAACATTCATAGACAAAAGTGGGTAAATATGCTATTGCTTAGCTGCCTTATCAGACTGTTAATTACCAAGACTACAGTTTTGCTAAATGGCTGAGTTGGTAGCTATATACTGACTGTAACCAGATAAACAAAGTAACACTTTGAATCAAACTACACTTTGATTAAGAATCACCTCTTATAGCCATAGTGGAAAACAATGTATAAAACAAAACCCACAATTAAATTTTTGTAACTATGGAAATGCAACCCACAATCAAACCTTTTTCTTGAAGAACTTTTGAAGAAAAAGAAGCTATACTCTCCTGTAACAGAGTTGAACAATAGAGGATTTAGGATTTAGGGTTTTATTGGCCAAGTACTAACTTAAAAAGGAAGCCCCCTTATCCCCCTCCCTAAATCCGCCCCTGCAGTATCTATGCCTTAGTTAACGTTAGACCACCATTTAGATATTCAACTTGTACACATGTTTGTATCTGTGTGTTTAGTTTTGTACTTGTTAGCTACGTAGCTATACTGTATTTGTACATTTTGTACTGCTCTGGCAAGGGAGAATGGCAGTCATTGACTGCTAGAGGGTAAATCATCAATCAATCAATCAATCAGCAGAGACACTTGAATGTCCCTTGATGACCTGTGAGTGATCAAGAACCTCAATAACAATCAATCAACTATGACACCTACAATTTGATCAGTCTGATAGGATGAGACGAGGCTACTCCTTCATGAGCCTTGATCATGACCTTTACCAGATCACATGATCCTTTAATGACATCATCAGGTATGAGATCATCATCACATGATTCCTCATCATCAGTGATATCATCAGGGAATGGTTTACCCACAGCCACAGTGAGATCTATCAGTTGTTGATCCCCTGGTACTTTATTGTACACCTCCCAGTCCACCATCAGCTCTGTATAAGAAAATAAACATTTAAAAAATACCAGCAGTCAGATTTAACTGCATCTAAAAATACAAATATAAGCACTACCAAAAATATGGTGACCAGTGTGCATGTGGGAGAGACCCTACAAGTATAAGTGTAGCTTGTGCTCACTACACTTATACTAAACTAACTCACCATGTGGACTGGTGTTCTTTAATTTCACAATTCTCTCAACAGGTCCACTATCAGCTGGGTGAGAACCAAACCTGAACAACACACACACTAATCATAGCCATACTTTGATGTAACACATAGTGGATACATCAATATACCATACAGTCTGGTTGTTAGGCACATAAAGTTCAAGAAAATTAAAATGTATTTGTTAAGAGTATGTGCCTACTTGTTGTGATTATGATTCACTCTCTTGGGGATCATGTGATTTGCAGTCACAATGTCTACCAATATTTGGAGTAGTCTAGTTACTGTGTAAATCATTGTATGGAGCATACTATCAAGAGTTCATAATATTGTAGGGGGGAGAGTGTCTAACGCTCAATATACCACGTACAATCCCACAGAGATAAGCATCACCAGTAATCTATCGTATACTCTCGGATTCAATTAACACGTGATCACGAATGACAGGACTGTTGATGAGTGATGATGGCCTTTGTGTAACAAGGACTTTGCCGACAGCAAAGCGATATTGCCATTGTGCATCGGTAACAGGAGATGTCTCGTGATTCTCCCACCTATCGAAATGGCGCGTTTAAGAAGATAGCACGTGGTAGCGATCCGGATCCCTTATGGCAGATACTCCTAAGCGGCGGAGTGACGGTCTTGATAATTTACAGTGCAACAGCAAAATACGTCGTATATTTGTGGGGCAGGCCAGTTCAGATTCATCTGTTGCGCATTTGAGATTTCCAGTACTGGTAAGTATCGGCCATCATTACGTATGTTGTTTATATTATTCCATTTGTTGTATCATGAATGCGCCTTTGTAGTAGTGTTAAAGCACTGTGTCTGCCATCCCATTCAGGAATCAGCTCAAGATCAACAAATCAGTCCATCGTATACAGAGCCAGTTCTTCATTCAGCAACAGCAGCACAAATTAACCAGCAAGGCATTCAACTGACAGCAGCAGCTGAGGTTAACCAGCAAGCCATTTAGCCAGCAATAACAGCTGTAGTTAGCCAGCAAGTCATTCAGCCAACAACAACAGCTGTAGTTAATGTTAGCCAGGGAGTCATTCAGTCAGCCGTCTCAGAACAAGCCATAGCAGACAAGCTAACCAAGCTTCAATCAGCGATTCCGTCAACAACAACTATGTTTTGTCAACCACATATCCTCCAGTCTGCTATTCAACTAACAGCAGCTGCGGTTAATCAGCTTTCATTGATTCAGCCTACTAATAGACCATCTACCACAATTAACCAGCCTGTAGTGCCCCCTCCATTTATTCTACCAAACCAGTCGACTCTTCAATCAGCAGCAACCAAGTTACAGTTCAATACTCAACCAACATCTGTGACAGTTACGCAGTCAGCGACTACCCATCCAGCTGCACAATCGATGGTACCAATGTCCCACCAAGCTCCTAGCCAACGTTCAGTTAATCAGACAGCAATGGTTCAGTCATACATTCTAACAATGCCAACAATAGCTGATCGATCAGGAATGCTCCACCCAGCAACTCACCTAATAACCACAATGGTTAGCCAACAAGCATATCAACCAACATCTGTTAGCAAACCGACAATGGCTAATCACACAACAACAGTGGTTAACCAGCCAACAGTGGTTCAGTCAGTAGCACCAGTGAATGCATTAACATTGCAAAATGCTGTTAATAAAGGAAGCACAAGATATCCTGATCTTTCCTTTACAAAGACAATTTGTGGGAAGGGTGAAGCACTGGATATCACACAAAGATTTTTGTATCAGTTACCAGGAGCTGTCTATATGTCAGTAGCAAGAATTCTGCTTATCCCATCAGAGCTTCACTTCACCTGTGATATTCAAGTATTGTTTGTTTCAATTAAGAGTGGTACAGTAAACAATATTCGTGAGTTATTTGAGGTGTGTGATATTATTGCTAAGAAAAGTGATCACAAATTCTGCCCTGGGCTTAATAAGAAAATGTATTTTGATGAATATCAGGCCGTTATTCGTTACCACATCAAAAGAGTTCATCATGGGACAAACCATTCGATTGAATTGATTCTGACAGTTGTCTGCTGTGGCATCACCTTGTTAAGAACATCAGCAAGGAAGAGAAATTAAAGTTTGCAGTGTTGTGCAAGCAATGTAAACGCCTTCTGGCTCTGTTAGCATACCAAAGGCGAAGATCTGATGTAAGTCCAGCAAGACGGACTGCCAGGCAGCAGCCATCATCATCATTCAAGTTGAAGTACCTCTCACCGGCTAGTGTTGCTAAGAGAAGAAAAGCTGCACAGGTGGAAAGGTCAGCTGATAAAGCAAAGTTAGCCAGGCTTGTTGATACAGAGCTATTGCTAGATGATGAACAATCTAATGAGCTAAGTGAAATTATGTCCCAGATTGAGGAAGCTAAAGTGGATGAGTTGCAGAAAGCATTTAAGGAAGCAGATAGCTTCTCAGTTGGAGATTCTGTGAGGGTTGCATAGGAGTTGGACAAAAATAATGCCCGAGAGAAGTTTTTAAAGGATCAAAAGTGTAACAGTGAGTTGATATAATTACACTAAATTTCTATAATCTGACACTTACTTGTCATGTTGGTAAAGGAAGATCATATTATATTAACAGATTATAGAGATTTTCTGTTAGATAATAAGTTTTCTGATGAATAGCTTCATTTAATATACTTTATGATTTTACATCCTGTAGAGACTGGAAATCGTAATAACTATTGGAGCTTGGTTACTATCAGAATTGGTACGTTGTTATGCAGTAGACAATGCTGACAGATTAATTTTCTTTAAATCAAATCCTTAGTTTTGACAAATTGAATGTTTCTAAACAACTGAAACACTCACTTAATGTTTGATAATTGTAAAACTTGTAAATCCATACCTATTCATAATTATTTTGTCAACATTTTCTTATCAAAATTTTCTGCTATAAATATTGTAATTCTATTTTGCAGCACTTGCTGTCTTTGTCCGAAGCCCTGCAGCATATAAAGCTCTAAAAAGCTTTAGTATCTTGCAGCTTCCTTCCCGTGCTACACTGCAGGCATACACAGGGGATTTCCTGCATGAAGCTGGGGCTGCAGTGGAGTCAATTGGCAAGCAAGTAGAAGCGTACAGAATATTTCAGCAATCCTGTTAAGCTGAGCATAAATCAAGGCCGAAGAGTGCAGGGGTGCTAATTCTTGATGAAGTAAAAGTTGTGTCGTCTCTTATGTGGAACTCACAGAGCCATAGAATAATTGGACTAGCAATGACTGTGGAAGCACAGGCATCCTTGCACGATGTATTCCAGCTGTTTGATAGTGATCACAGAGTACAGCAAACCAACTACATTCTACAATTCCTATGGAGAGACCTTACCTCCTCATGTGACATTGTGGGGCCATTTTATACTAGTGAAGAAACGATGACAGCTAAGTTTATTTGCTCTTGTGCGTTGGAGAGTATTAGACTTTTTCACGTATGTTATAACATAAGTTTAGAATAACGTAGCATTTTTCTAACATGTGTAGGTTCACGACATTAAAACTCTTATCCTAGTGTGTGATGGTGCAGTTCCTAATCTGGCAGCATTAAAGGCTACCCATGACTGTTATGGAATGTGTGGTACTTGCAATGGCCCAGATCCATATGCAGTGAAACCATGGTTTGTGAACCCACGTGATCCACTAAGCTTTGCTTATTGGCTTATATGTCCCAGTCACCAGGTAAACTAGCATAATTATTACATCAAAAGTTTATGGTATTTATCTATAGTGGTATTATAAACTATTGATCAAGTCATGCAGTTGATTTTTTTTTTTTTTGTATAGTTGAAAAACATGATAAATGCTTTGTTCTCATCACAAGAGAGGAATTTACCTCTGCTGATGGGACAAAGTTTGGGTGGAAAGCGACACTGGATTTGTATTCTAGGGAGTGTCAAAGAAGAGACAAAGGTTGTGCACGCATGGTGCCAAAGCTTAAAGAGGTTCATGTCCTTCGTGATGCCTGGACAAAGCTAAATGTCTTACCCGCTAAGATCATGCAGGTACATATAAAATAATTTTAAGTCAGCGTGCATTGTTGATGTATTTAATTGTAGCAAGAACTGGTACTATCAGAGCTGTACCAATACATTAATCAAGATCCTGTGCCTAAGGATGCTGCTAGTGTTAAGCTTACGTTAGAGTACCTTGAGACATACAGTAAATTATTTGAGAAGGGTTTCCTGAGTCACAAGAAGGTATGCGACTTAAGCAGCGAAGTATTTCAGTAAATTTCTTCTGGGCTTTTATACTTTGTAAAGTGGCAAAGTTCTGTCAAGAGAAGGTCTGATTCTGAATGTCAATGCATGGTTTTGATTTGCCTAGACAAATTTCCAGAACATTTTATTAGTCCCTTACGACTTTCAGGAAGTGTGTTTGAAACACTACTCAGCCAGTTCAAGCACATAGCAGGAGGCAAGCTCAGTTCAACTAACTATTCTACTGCAAGAGCAGCACATTTGGTAAAGCACACTGTGGAATACCACCACAGCTCAGTTAACTATAGAGATGTTCCCCTACACTTATCCAATTGCACATTAGAAAAGAAGAAATATGGATGTAAACAATAATCAAATGCATTTCATAATGTAAATATTGTTAGTATCACTGTTTAGTTTTAAGGTTAACATGGTGTGTCAATAACGAATCCCGTAGGTTCTGCCCTGCTAATGAAGCACTTCCCTTTTGAGCAGCTCCTTTGTGTTTAAAGGTATCAAGATACTCTTGTACTCTGATATGGGCAAGTTTCTGTACCATCTCGTTAAATACAGCATACACTGTTGTGATGGGTAATCACACATTCTAGCAGCCAAGGCGGTTGAATACACTGCAAGACGATTGCTATAACTGTGCAGTGATTCCACTATTATAGTCAACATGTTTGAACCCAGATGGTTAAATTTTGTATCATTAACTTTATTTTTGGTGGCAACATCAACAGCTTTTAAAAATGGAAGTAGTTCTGTACAAGGAAAGTACATATTTCCCTTGTCTCGGTACTTAAGGTAATCCGGTATGTGGTCCTTGTCTTCTTTCTTATGTATACTGCAGTAGGGCTAGTTCTAGTGAGACTGTAACATTCTGTTGTGATGAGCAGACTTTTATTTTGTCATATCTCCTATGCAGCATACTACATAGGGTAGCACCACCAAAACGATAATAAATGTCCTCTGTATCCTCTAAACATATGATGTCTTTTTGTCTGTCAGCTTGAATAGCTATGTGACATTGTCGAAGTAATTCATCATATACGCAACTGCAAAATACCATTAGGAACTTCTTGGATTCAGATGATAGAAGAGAATGTAGAGAACAAAATTTATTCCACTTTGACCAAACAGCCACTACTTCAATAGCCAAAGGGTCTGTTGGATGCAGACCAACCGGTGAAAGCTGACAGTTCTTATCAACTAATAAGTAGCTGCAGTATCTATGCCACCTTATCTGAAACTGCAGGTATCTCTCCTTCAAAGTCGAACACTCCTCGTAAAGTCTTATAAATACCTTCTGCAAGTGTTATGACAAAAACTTTAGCTGGTTGGGAATAACAGATGTACAAAACTGTTTTAGTTCAGAGTTGTAGCTTGGCAATAGTTTTTGCACGTTGTTTAGAGACACAGTGGTAACTACTTCAGGCTTTAATGAACCAAGGTGATCTGTTATACGCAACTTCTCCTTTTTATTTAGTGCCTTTTGTTTTCGACCTACAGTAGAGGACAAGCTGGAGGCTGACTCTGATGGTTGTGGTTGAACTGTATTAGAGGCAGCGTTTGGTCGTGTACTTTTTCGTTTCCCTTCCCCTCGTACCGAGTTTACTTCAGCTTGCTCATCGCCTTTCACATCGTGAGCCTGAAGCGGTCCTTCTTTACCATCCAGTGACTTCTCGACGGGGAGCTCAGTTGAGTCTTCTCCGCAACCACTAGGCCTGTATAAAGGATTCCATTCAATCAGTCGTCTTCTCTTCGGACGTGAGGCCTGATTTTCAAGCACGGGTTCTTCACCAAATATCACTGTATTCGGGCGCCACATTATCGATATGAGCACTTTTATTTTAGGCGTGCATATAGTTCGCACCACTTGCTACAAACCAGCCTCGATCTGGCTGCCCTATTATCAACACTAGAAGGTGTAAAATCATTACAAATCACTGTGCGTTTGACTTATACACTGGTTGTTAGACACTCTCCCCCCACCCCCCCCTACAATATTATGAACTCTTGACACTATGGTAGACCATTTTGATTGGTAAGTATAGTCATTTTAGCCATGTGCCATGTGAAATTTCACACCTTGCAACATTGGAATACCTCTACAAGTCTTATAGTAGCTATCTTGTATAGCACATCTTGTCTTGGAACTTTGTGTTTGTCCACATGTGTTTTCTTTCAACCATGACTAAGTACGGGAAATGGGTAAGCGCTAACAAACAATACGAGCTTAATGCATATGTGTGCTTAACAACCAGACCCTATGGTAGTTTCATCTGCAGTAGCAGAGTACGAAAAACTTGTAGAAGTTTGATAATTGCATTTGACATGTGTTGCAATAGATAAAACTAAACAAGCACTAAAAATGTGACCCTATTTTGGAAAACCATACATTTGTTGCAATTTGTGAACAATACAGTGATACAGTAACAAAACTTCGTTTCCGTTGCTTACATTAGAAACTCTTGGTAGAAAGATCTTTCCAAATGGCCCCAGCCTTTTTTTACATTGTGACATTTTTCTACTGAAATCAGAGGATGTTACCCCTTCATTGTGAATTGGTGTCAATGTGTCTTCAATATACAAGCCATATAACTGATGTTGTTACCTCACTATAGTGGAGCCATGTGTATCAGTGGTAGGGAACAATACAGGACTACCAACAACTCCATAACTGATCACAATTGAAGTATCAGCTAACCCTGGTACCTGAATAATATAGCAAAAACACTCTAATTGATGTAGGCTGTATGTATACACTAATCCATAAACCAAAGCATTAACCATTTTCAGTTTAAAGAAATGTTGCAAACATTACTGAATGTGTAGACATTAGCTCAGACAAGCTTAACTATAATTTTAATTCAGTAATGCAAGGGAATTTTCAATACTAAACTGATTTCTAAAAACTTATGAAAATCCTCTCTTTATCCTGTCAGTGTAGCAAACTACTTAACTGTAATTTGGTAACATAAAAGAAATGAAGTCACACAATACCAAATTATGTCACATAACATAAGGTGGCATCACATGACCTTCTAAGATATTACCTGACACATAATTTGATCAGAGTACACTCCTCACATGTCAGAGTATAACTACACTTGGATCATGTGACTAGAGTGGGCAGGAATGTCTAACTGACTTGGGGTCATTACAAAGCCACACCCCTTTCCTCTAGACAACACCTGATTGGTTAGATCTGCAATGACAACTGAAACATCACATGATCATCACATGACATATCTTACCTAACTGGTTCCTTTTGTCTGTTATATTCTTGGGATTAGCTAGGTCGGAAGTTTGACTAAGCATTGTGCTCTTGCCAGCTCTTGTAGTCGGTGGGTCAGCAGGTATCACAGTTGGTACTACATGGACCACTATACTAGTAGGTATGACAGTGTTGTTTGTCACCTTAAGGTATAGACGGTGAGGGGCCTAGCCCAGTGAATTGGTACTGCCAAAGTCTAGCAGGCACCTAATGCAGCACAAGGTGAGGTAAAGTACATGTACAGTATATAACACACATGTCATGACAAGTAATTCACACACACACAACATATACAAATACATGAAAAAATTTGGAATTTCAACTAGCGTAGGGACCATAGCACATCGATAAAAAGTGCTGAAATCAGTTGGAGTAGTCCATGCTATTAAATCACAGTAAAACAATAAGAAGTGTTATATCCCTACTGTGCTCAAGATACCATAACAGAAATGTACAGTAGGGATATAACACTTCTGAATGTTTACTATCATGGACTACTCCAACTTGTCTCAGTACTTTTTATCAATGCGCTATGATTCCTACTCTCATTTCGAATCAAGAACTGTTTGGAAAGCACCGTTACAATCCACGCATACCAAAAGAAATGGTGCCGCGCGCCCCAATTTTATTATTAATTATCGTCTCTTTGAAAAGCACATCTGCAATCAAAATAGCCACTATGAAAAATACAGACGATTTCTGTTTTGAAGGGAAGCTATCACGTGCTATTGCTAAATCAACACTTTTACTGTGCTCAAAATACCATAACAGAAATATACAGTAGGGATTTAACACTTCTGAATGTTTACTATCATGGACTACTCCAACTTGTTTCAGTACTTTTTATCGATGTGCTATGATCCCTACTCTAGTTGAAAATTCCAAATTTTTTCATGTACTTGTTTGTCAACTTTTTTTTGTAAATAATTTTGTTATGACTGGTAAACCCATGCATACCACTTCTGAAATGGTGCCGCACACCCCAGCTATATCAATTATTGTCTGAAAAGTGAAGTATTAATTATGCTTCATTGTCAGCTATGTTCAACCCGTTACATGGCATTTCGAATCAAGAACTGTTCGGAAAGCACCGCTACAATCCACGCATACCAAAAGAAATGGTGCCGCGCGCCCCAATTTTATTATTAATTATCGTCTGTTTGAAAAGCACATCTGCAATCAAAATAGCCACTAAGAAAAATACAGACGATTTCTGTTTTGAAGGGAAGCTATCACGTGCTATTGCTAAATCAACACCTTTCCCTGTCAGCAAAGATGAATGGGACACAAAGGAGGACACTGGTAAGTCCATGAAGAATGCGTTGTACATACTGTGGTATGCTAAAAGGCACCTGTTGGGCTGAAGCAACGTCGTACAGTAAAAAAATCAAGCCCGTGGCCTTAGCCGTTATCGAGTTACGCTTGTCTGAAGGCATCAGCCAGTCAGTACTCAGTCAGGCAGTAGAAAATTCCGTCAAATAAAAAAAAATTAAAATTCCGTAGCAACTTGTCGAAAGTGTTTTGGGTCAATTTGAAATCTTGTTTGGGCTTAGTTTTACCTAACCAATACTGCCTCATCGTTGTCAGGGAAAATTGAGGCTAGTTTTGGGGTGATGTTATTTTGTGGGCCATGCCTACTCCTTTGTGGTACCTACCATACAGTTACTATCGTACTGTATGATAAATGCAAAAAGGAAAGCAAAATCCTTCAAAAAGTCTTTGGCTCTCACCTATAATGCAGTCATGCCTACCCAGTGAACCAGCACTGGGACACCTGCATGCTACTCAGGTGCCAGTCAGTGCAGTGTGTTTTAAAACATACACCACAGAATCCCACTGACACACTAGTGTAGTTTTGTTGGCCTCAATAAAAATTACAGGAAAAGTTGGACACCTTTTGAAAGTCATTTTCTAGTGGTCCATTTGAAAAATGGTAAACTTCAATAGACTCAGCATATAGTTTACATCAGGTGATCCATTATATCATGTAATATGGTCGTACAATTACACATGGTGGTCAAGGACATTCTAATAAAGTGCTGAGGTGTTTGTAATTTTGTAACAGGAAGGAAGACAGGAATGACAGGATGACAGACAGACAGGATGTTATTGTAAATAAAAAAAGAAACTCATATGTAGATGTACATGCATGCTATGATATGAGATATGATAGATGATTCATTTCAAACATGTACCATGAACAAAGTAAACAACAAGTTAGTAGTTCAAGTTTAATTAACCATTGATGTTATAGCTGGGTGGGATGTTCCCCAATTGACATTACACATGCACACACAAAGCAAAGCCTCCAGTGGTCATGTGAAACACAACTATTGCTGTCCAGTGAGCTAGCACAAGGATGTCTGCACGCCATTTTATTGTTGTCCAGACATTGTGATTGGATACTTCATACATCACTGCTGGAGGAAGAGCAGCCTTACAAAGGCAGTAATATTTAATTAAGCTGTTTGTTTATGGCTTGTGGCCACAAGTTTTACCTCAAGCCAAAACAGTGATGTTTGGAACACCAGCCTACTTGTACTTGTCAGCTTATAAATGTGCAAAATTTATTTAAAACCATGTTATCCAGTGTTACCTTTGACTTGTGGGATACATGAAGTTTTATTTAATAGCTAAAAGACTGTTGCAGTGGACTAGGAACAGTGTGTTACATTAATTTATGACATTGTTACATTAATTTATGACATCGTTACATTAATTTTGGCTTAACTACATCTTTAGTACTGAAAGCTTAACACAGGGTACCAGAACATTTTTATGTTTTGACAGGACAAAATCTGTGTTGTACTGACAGTTTGACAGTACACCCCTGTACATTCAAACAAATTACTGGAAGCCCTGCACACACACGCATGCACGCACGCACACACACGCATGCACGCACGCACGCACACACACGCATGCACGCACGCACACACACGTACTTCTAGTAATAGTGAATACTTCGACACTCTCTGGTAGGGTTTCAACAGGTAGGCTCCTAGTGGTAACATGTGTCCAAGTTTCTGTTGACATTTCTGTACAATAATACAATAGAGTGATCACATCGTATCATACACTATCAATAAACAGTTATGAAATCTAGAGGACTTTGTAAGCTAATGTATGACTGGCATTTCAAGTGAACACCTACTGTAGGCTTAGAAACATGTACAATATTATTGTGATGGTTATGTTCACAGACTTGACCTTGAAGAAGTTGTTCATTGCAGTATACTTGACACAATAATAATATTAATGCAGTAAAACAACTAGTACTATTAGACATGTATTAGGTACAAAGGTGTTCCACAATTGGAATTCTGTTACTAAAAATTTACTTGCAGATTGCTGCTACACATTTAGTACACAGCTACAAATAAATAATTTGTGACAAGCTGATAAGGCAATATGATAACACAATATGGGCCAATGGGGCACCATATTACCTTATCAAATACCCTGACAGGAATTAGTTACAATAAAAACATCACCATACACATGTAATACAGTACAGAAGCCATCTATGTATACATGTAGCTGAACATGTGTTACGGTTAGTAATATCCAAAGCAGTTAAACATAGTACAGCTGTTAATAATGTCACTATGGCGGGAATTAATTAGAACACACATGGTTACCTTGGATACTTGGTACAGTAATCAGAGTAGATCTTAAACCATTCAGCGTTCTCCCATATTGTGATGAAACACTGCTATCTGTTTGATGTCATCTTTACACTGTTGTAAGCTCTTTAACATGAACCTGTCGTACAACAAGGTACAGATAATGTAACAGATTTTATTCAAACATGATTTGGACTATTATATATAGTAGTGGTATATGCTTGTCTTGTGTCCTTGAAATATAGTTACAATTTGTGTGTGTGTGTGCGTGCGTGGGTGTGTGTGTGTGTGTGTGTGTGTGTGTGTGGTGTGTATGTGTGTGTGTGTGTGTGTGTGTGTGTGTGTGTGGTGTGTATGTGTGTGTGTGTGTGTGTGTGTGTGTGTGTGTGTGTGTGTGTGTGTGTGTGTGTGTGTGTGTGTGTATGTGTGTGTGTGTGTGTGTGTGTGTGTGTGTGTGTGTGTGTGTGTGTGTGTGTGTGTGTGTGTGATGTGTGTGTGTGTGTGTGTGTGATGTGTGTGTGTGTGGTGTGTGTGTATGTGTGTGGTGTGTGTGTGTGGTGTGTGCGTGTGTGTGTGTGTGCATGTGAACATATACTATCTTAACATACTCATAAAGTCTTGATCTCTTCAGATGTCTCCATCAGTGACCCCAAGTGAGTCCATGTTCTCCACCAGTGGGGTCTGATAACCCTATAAGGAATAATGGTCAGTAATTAGTAGCAACCAACAAATAGAAAACAGTATGGTAGTACTGTATATTAGAGATCATGGAGGTTTGGTTTTTCTGAAACCTGCTTCAGATTACCATCCTGACACCTTGGCAGTATTAGTTAGGTACGTATAACAAACCCAAGAGAGCCTTCAGCATGACCATAAATAGATTGTTGCTAAATTAAAAAGAAATTATTCAATGGAATTTTCTATTGACTAACTGTCCAAATGAAGAACACTAAGAGAAGCACCTCTGTAGTCAATCCAGTCACTATGAAAAATACAGACAATTTGTGTACCCCAACTAATTGAGAGTGCACACTTTACCCTATTTTCAGCCCATTACACAGCATTGCAAACAAAGAACAGTACTAGAAGTGCCTCTCAATCCAGTTACCATGGAAAATAGGGACAATTCCAGTTTACAAACATAGGGAAGCCATGCATCTCGCTACCGCGAATTGACACCTTGGGCGGCACGTCTTGGAATGAAGCAAAGTCTAACAGTGAAAAAATCAAGCCCACAGCCTTAGCCATTACCTTAAGGAATGAGGTACAGTGCAGCACTGTATAATGGGCTGAACATACGTAGCTGAAAGCAAAGTGTAATGGCCGCCTCACTTTCGAGTTAGTAGTTGATAACTGGGGCATGCATTCAGATGAAAACTTTATCTCTGGCACCACCTTTCTTTTGATGTGGTATGTGTGGATTCACAATGTCACAAAAATTAGACAAACAACTTGAAACAAGTATTAGGAATATTAAGTTTGATTAGGGATCATGAAACATTGGAAAACAAAGGAGGTTGCCTACACCTGCAGATATACTAGTGAACATTTAATCCCTAATTCAGTCATGGGTAATGGGATCACATGATCATTAGTATATCTACAGGTGTACAGCTGTAGGTGACCTCCCTGTTTCCATTTCTTCTAAAATTCCTAATTTTTCCTTTTATATACAGATACACTAAAACTTCCCATACTCATCACTACCAAGGAGTTGTGTCAGATTAGTAAACATTATAAATAGTGTTGTACTATTTTGCTGATATTCTGATAACCTAATATTTTCACATAGCCAATTCGATATAGCATAACGTGTCTATTTTGTATCATATTTTACTAGTTAGTTGATGGTGAAGGATATCATTACCTTGTTTATAATGGCAGTATTGCTACAACAACAGCTGACAGTACATTGAAGGAGTAATAACAACGTTGTAACTCAATGTGTTTATAAACATCATTTGGTGCACATGATCATGTATTTCTAAACAAATACATATACAGGTGTATCTGTCTCTGATTTGTTCATCATGGTGCTGTTCCGATACTGATATACAAAAAACACAGCTGATAAATGACTTTTCCAATAACCAATCCAATTATAAGTTCCAATAACCAATCCAATTATAAGTGTAACACTAGTAAACATGTCAGATTATCAAGAGGATGTTGTCTTATTGATGTAGTAAACATGTCAGATTATCAAGAGGATGTTGTCTTATTGATGTAGTAAACATGTCAGGTTATATGTAGTTTGGGAGGTTGACCATGTACAGTATTAGTGTATGAAGTGTATGTGTGTAGTCTAGCCTGTATTATAGACAATTAGACTAAGTGTTCTCCATTAACTACAATCACTACCACACACAACACAACTAGTGTGATATGCACAAAGGGAATATTGGACATCATAACATTACAAGAGTTTTGTTGCTTCAAAAACAATTAATGTAATATTACTACTTGTTATGTTTTTAATGGGAAGGTCAATAATAATATTCTCCCCAAAAGGCCAACAAGCAATTTCTGATCCTAGTTAGTACCGGGCGGTACACCAGACCAGATATACCAGGATGCAGCAGTATTATTGCCAAACCAGGTCAAACAGCTCGTTTACACTAGAAGCAGAATTCGAGCCATTGTGGTGTAATTCAATCTGGGGAGATTAACACTTCAGTGTAAACACATGCCGAATCGAGCCATGCAAATATGAATGGGACTACCTACCTGAGGTGGTCCAGTTCAATTTAATGTGACTCACATCAGCGTGTAAACAGTTGTGACCTTGTAGTTTAATTTAACTTTAATAAACAGAATTAAGGTATGGACAGTTACAGCTAAAATGGCGACCGTAATGATGAAATTTAGTAACAGAAAAGTATTTAGATGACAATATGGAAAGACACCCTCTAGAACTACACTAGGACTTAAAGCAAACATGTACGTGTACGAATCAACAGTTAACTAATTAGACAGAGTTGAGAGTAGTCGCCAACACTGAGGCCAACATTTACGCAAGAGTTATCATGCCTGCTAGCCTGGCAAAAATAGAGAGCACAAATCCTCAATCAACAACATTTAGTTCGATACAAATTATGATTATGGGTTTAAGTTTTTACAGATTGGAGTGGGCTTGGCCTTCGTAATATAAACGGGGCTCAAAAGTTGATCTGGATTGCACTGAAGCGATCCCATCCAGAGTGATCTGCAGTATAAACACATGGAGAGATATTCACTTTCAAATCTACCAGTAATATTGGTATGAATGCCATTAAGCTATGAGGGAAGCCAAATATCAGGTCTTTGGTATTATGTGTTGATGGTTTGGTGGTAACCACAAGTCCTGCCTAACAGTAAACTGTGAGGTTTCAGGCTACACTGTAGAGCCAACCATTACTTGTATCAACTGTGTAGCAGTTAGCAAAATGCATTTAACCTGTTAGCCATGAATAACTTTTACTTATGGTATATCTCCAACTTTGGATAATAACTACAGATTAACACTTGACTGTTTTAACACAAATAAACATTACCAGCTTGATTAAAATGTGTATTAATTAGTAGATTACCAAGATACTGTGAAATACCAGATACTGGGGTATTTTCTCAATACCAGATATACCTGCAGCAAAAATACAGCACTAATCCTAGTACAAAGTATCTTGTGTCACATTCCCACATCTCACCAAACTGTACATTACAACACTTAAACTAGAAAACCAGATTATGATTTAAATAAAACAACAACAATTTAAAACATACAACACTTAAAGATTTACATGAATAATGATTTCAAACAGTGATACAGTATCTCATGACATGTTCATCCCGTCTCTTAGAAATAAAGATTTTGGCAAGAACAAGAGGAACAACCTGTATTATAACAATAACTACACACATGGCACAAAGAAGAGGTACCCCTCGACCCACAACACATCACTACACAGACGGTGTACACAGAACACACAATACTCCCTAGTTTATGTCATCACCATAGACACAGTACAACTCAACACTAACAGTACAAAAGATATGGGACACTACAATAATGTCAGCACAGGTCAAGAGATAAACAGATTAACTCTGTTGTCAACCTGTTGTTAGTATTGACTGGCTTGCCACCGAGAAACCAGAATGTGTCCTGTAGTAAAATAGTGTTAACTATATGTGAAATACTTGAAATACATGTTAAATACATCAAGTATATACAAATGGCGACGTAGTCTTATGACAATAACACAGTTTCAACAGTAACTGTTCCATTAGAATAATTCTGCAACACAGCTCTAACAACACACACACACACACGCACACGCACACTACACACACAGCCCAAATTGTGAACACACACATGTTTTGTTGACTGTAATAAAGCGAGTACACTTAGTTAAAATAAAATTTTACAGATCAAAAATTCTTTAAAATTTTGCTACTACATATCAACAGACACACAACTTCAAACTCTACACAACTCATCACATTAAAATGTTGCTACAATACTGGACCTTGTTTACGATGTCAAAATTCTTCCACTTCATTACAACATACAAGGTGTGTTGTTCCTATAATAGTATACACTGGACACTTTTATACACTAAGATGTGAGGAGTAATTGTGGGTTTGAGTTTGTGTATGCTATGATGAGGTGGAGTTGTTAACAACATCTAATTTGTACCCTAACAGGTAGAACACAATTTATGCTATTATATTTGTGATTTAATAAAGAATAAAATGTTACCTAGGGGATTACCCTGTGACCAAGTCAAAAGTTGCCATGACAACAATGTTTATACAATTCAAACACACATGCTACAAACTATTCATAACTCCTTCCCAGTTCACTACATTGAGCTGATAATGTTACAACATCTAAAACTGATGTTAGTTGAACATTAATAAATTGACTACTGTGTCATATTCATTCACTATTGGTCTAGTCCTTCATAATAAGTCAGTGAATGTTGTTACAATTATTTATCCTTTTCTGAGTACACAAATGATATGTTTTCTATTGTTGGATGGTTTTAGGGTTTGTACATTTGTTCCAGCTCTACCATATGTACATGGTCAACACATGACTACTACAGTACTACCTTCACACAGACGTACAATATTTGTATAACACACTACACACAGACAGATGGACAGACACAATTACCTGTGATGGTAAATATCTCGGAGGAGGTGACAACATGGATGACAGGTTGATATACTGTCCTAATCTCTCACTCTCTTAGACCTATATCATCTGTGTCATTATCTGCCTGAGGGGACTACTCTTCTCTGCCTATCACATGATCCTCATAATCCCAACCCTTAGGGTATATAACACTGGTCCATTATTGTATGTCCAACTTGTTCATCACTTGTTAGATGAGACTGGAACACCATCTGACCATGAGGGTGTTCTGTGTCTGTCATCTTGTTGAGATCATGTGATCTGACTAACAGTGGTGGTCAGCATTACTTGAATCAACCTGTAATGGAACAAGTTTAATGAGACACGTATGACAAGCTAGTCAGTATGGTGTACGTATGTATAATTACTCTATGATGACCATGGAATTATTGTGTTGTAACACACATTTATGAAATGAGCTACACAAGGACACAGTTATTAAACTACACTACTAGTGTACATGGTTGAGAGGTAGAGGATGACAGATATACTACACAGTTAACAAAACTGTCAACATTGAGCTGTTAAACAATCAGAATAAGAAATGTTATATCCCTACTGTGCAATTCCATTATGGTACCTTGAGCACAGTAGGGAAATAACACTTCTTATTGTATTACTGTGATTTAATATCATGGACTATTCCAGCTTGTTTCAGTACTTTTTATTGATGTGTTATGGTCCCTACTCTAGTTGAACATTCCAAATTTTTTCTGTGTACTTGTTTGTTAACATTTTTTTGTAAATAATTATTATGACTGGTGAACCCACGCATATCGCATCTGAAATGGTGCCATGCATATCAATTATTGTCTGAAAAGTGAAGCATCCATTATGCTTCGTTGTCAGCTATGTTCAACCTGTTACACAGCATTTCGGATCAAGAACTGTTCGAAATGCATCTATCAAAATAACTACTATGAAAAATACAGATGATTTCTGTTACAAAGTGAAGCCATCACGTGCTACCGCCAGATTGACACCTTTCGCTGTCAGCAAAGATGAATGGGGATGGGATACAAAGGAGGACAATGGTAAGTCCATTGTATGTACTGTAGTATGCCAAAAGGCACCTCTCGGGCTGAAGCGACATTGAACAGTGAAAAAATCAAGCCCATAGCCTTAGCCGCTATCGAGTTATGCTTGTCTGAAGCATCAGTCAGTTACTCAGTCAGTTAGTAGAAAGCTTCGTTAAATAAATATATTTTTAAAAATTCCGTAGCAACTTGTTGAAAGCATTTCGGGTCGATCTGAAAGTTTGTTTGGGCTTAGTTTTACCTAACCAATACTGCCTTATCATCGTCAGGGAATTTTGAGGCTGGTTTTTGGCTACATTGTTCAGCAAATGGACAAAGGCCAGCAGTTTTGGCTGGATAAATTGTTGTCTTCAGGTACGTAACAGTTATACACAATATTACTGACATTGCGTCTGAGTGTTTAAATTAGACACTTAATGATTATATTATTTTAGGATATGATCCCATCCCAGCTCAGCAAGAGCTTTATATCCTGGCAGGTAAGTTGTAGCTGTCACCGTACATGACAAAATTTCGATGGGGGGAAATATTAGCGAGTGGAGCTTTTCTCCTTCGTGTTGTATATTGAAGAGGGAAAATTTGGCAAACGACTTCTAATCCACCAATATTTTGCCATGTACGGTATATCTGATAATATTAACTCTCTATGTTTATCACTGTACTAGACGTGGGACCTACAAAGGATAATGTATTACGGATTTAAGGACTTCAGTGCACAATACATAAACAGAAATCCTGGATACTACATCAATCCCCATGATGTTACTGGAAGTGTAATGGAGACAATTTTTGGCCAGATGAGACAGGTCGCCCAACACAACCTGACAGCAGCCAACTATGCTTGGACAAGGACATCACTTTTAACGAAAAGGAGTTTGTCAGGAAAGAGGACATCGAGAGATGATTATAGACAACAGCCTTTGTATTAAAAGGAAACAGAACTACGCAGGAAGAAATAGGTGTACATTTCCCAGTAATTTATAAAGTTATGTTATGTAGGTACATGTTTTTCACTAGCATGTTTTTAACTTAGCACGCAATTCTACATCTACATCAGCACATTTTCCTCCCTTTAAGTTTCTTAGCAAACGGTGTCCTGTAATAAATTCTTTACATCGTGAATGTAGCATCTTCAGCATCATCATTTGTCCCACAGAAGCAACTGCACTGTTTGGAATATCTTCCGGAATCAAACATCTTGCAGAATCCATCCATCGTTGTTTTAGCATCTCATTGTTGAGTACAGCTTGCTCTGTGACCTATAGACATTGACACATATAAATACATACATATATATATATATATATATATATATATACATTATGCAATATAATATATACATTATGCAATATAATATACATTATGCATGCAAGTATCATAATTTTATGGTATATAATTTTGTATGTTAAATCACTTTAAGCAGCTCAGAACCATATTTTTCGTATCTTTCTGTGCAGAGATGATCCATCAAAATTTTGTTTGCAAATTGTATGTAGTGGAGCAATGAATACTTTGGAAATGTCATTGATCCCCTGTCTTGAGCTGTTATACCAATTGGCAAGGTCTTCTTCTCTACATCAACTAGTGATTGTAGAACCCGCAGCTCTGTGGAATATGACTGCAGTTTGTCAGCTGTGTGTTTAATCTTTGTTTTGTTCTTAATTGCTCTTTCCCGATAGTCAATGCAGCTGAATAGTACCCAACCTCCTAGCCTCAACATTGATACCTCATCATCCATAACTCTTCTTTTCTTTTTCATTGGTCTGTTAATGGCACATATTCATTGTTCAAATTTGCGTAATTAGAAAATACGGTTGGAGGGGCATGTGCGTTAAAAGAAATAATTGTGATGATGGAAAACCTCGCGGAAGACGACAAAAGGCTATCTAAAATGAAGGTTACGGAATTGAAGAACTGGCTCGCCAGTAGGGAAGCACCAACGAAGGAGAATAAGGCTGAATTGATCGCCAGGTAAAATATTCATAGGCTTATTTATACGTGTTTGTAGTGGCATCCCCCACATACGCCTGTGGTGAGACCTGTACTACAGCTATCCTGTATACGTAGGTTTTACAACTACGCTTAAACGAAGGTCTATTACCGGGGTCGACATCTGTTAGGGTATTTTTATACGAGAGCCTGCTTATTACATGTAGGATATGTAGCTTAATGTTTGCATTAATATTTCATCTTATATTGTGTATGGAATAATTATTAGTGTCCATATATACATTACACAGGGTGAAGGCTTGTATTAAATATGGACATTAATAATCAAGCTGATTGCACTGACTTAGAATTCCCAGAAAGTGGATGGGAAGAGTTCGTAAAGGCTCTTACGATCACCGACAAGTTCCATTTTACTTTTGGTGAAATAGTATCTTATTTTGTAAACCGATCTGTCTCCGATGGACTTCCTGCTGATGATTTCAAAGCAATCAATTCATCTGCAGAGAACTTGTTTCGATGTGGACACATTCAAGGAATTCAGGTATGTGCTACAGAAGATAACCTGTTTTTACGAGATGAGAAAAGACAGAGTCTACTTTCTCAAGATGGTGTTGAATGTGAATAGTTGTGATATCTTTTATGCTGAATGTGGATGCCCTGCTGGAGTTGCACCACAAGGAAGTTGCAAGCACATCGGTGCCTTTTCCTATGCTTTAGCGGACTTTTGCAGAATATGATGTTTGCCAGAGTACATGACTTGCACAGACAAATTGCAGGAATGGAACCAGCCATGTGGGAAACGTGTAGAACCAATTCCAGTAGACCAACTTGGCAAGTTGCTCGTTGTCGAGAATTAAAACCAGAACAATTTCGATCAAGAGGCTCGAAGACGGTATTTGATCCTAGGCCATTGAAGTTTAGAACTCCTTGCCCACAAAGGCTAGAGGAACTAAGTTGTATCTTTTGAAGCTTGAAAAGCTACCGAGTTTCTTGAATGTTATTCTACCATCGGTTGACAAAATTCAGCATGATCATTGTTATTGTATCAGAAGTGATGAAGTTTCAGATATAGACCTGAATGGCAATGAAGAATGTGATAATGACACAGCAGCTTCGCCAAACCAACTTTTTGTGATCCCAGCAGTTGCAGTTGAGCAGAATATTTTGGAGAAGTTGATACTTACAGCTGAGGAAAGGGACTATTTAGAATCATGCACCAGACAGCAATCTGAGTGTGACAAATGGCATGATGCACGTCGTCTGAGAATCACTGGCTCTAAATGTGGCCGTATTTTATTGCAGAAGAAAAGGACTGTTTCGTTGCTTCAGTTTTGTATGTATCCTAAGGTCATGCAGCACCTACCCAAACCTATCGCTTGGGGTATCAACAGTGAAGACAAGGCAAGACAAGAATATGTCAAGGTCATGGGAAAAGATGGTCATCATGGCAATGAAGCCACTCGGGCAGGATTTGTGGTACATCCAAGGAAATGCTGGCTTGGAGCTTCACCAGATGCATGGGTTACTGATCCATCTGTAACAAACCCACAGGGCATAGCTGAGTTCAAATGTCCATATTCTAAGGCATTTGTCCATCCTCGTGAGGCTTGTAAGAATGCCGACTTCTACTGCTCCATTATTGATGGACAGCTACACCTGAAAAGAACACACAGTTATTATCACCAAATACAACTGCAGTTACATGTTTCACCCAAATCTAAGTGGTGTGATTTTTGCGTATATACCACATGTGGCATTGCAATTGAAAGGATTTACTCTGACCCTTTATGGGAGGATTCTTTTTGTAGTCAACTTGACGATTACTACATGCAACATGTTTTCCCGAGCTTATATCCCCGGAACACAAGCCCAGTTATTATTTATAGAACATGCATTGTACATAGATATACAAGTTTCTTTTGTGCATAATTTGCAACATGTATAATATCATTACTATACAGGTTTTTAGAATATACGTAAACAATGTCAATAATTTACATTTACTGACACAGAGGAGGTGAAAAATTTGCTAGAACTCAGCACACAAAAAAGATTTTATCTGCAATATCTGTCAGTGAGGAAGGTATGGTACAATCAAATATATGAAAATTCTTAATCCTTTCCATGTCTCTTTCAACATGTATCCGTAGGGATGCAATTCTTCTAGTGGACACTAATTCATTTTCTGATAGTTGCTTTTTACCACGTAAAAATGGAGGTATATTTAACCTCACTCCAATAAGCATCAGATCTTCTTCAATTTCAAAGTCTCTATCAGCCATCTTCTTCCAACAAATCAAGAAAGCCACTCTTCCTTGTCAACTCTTTATCAGAAATACAGCCTGGATATAGTGAGGATGAAAGTTATAGCACCATCTGGTGAAATACCAACTAATGCTTTGAAAGTGTTGTGATTTTTGTAGCTAGAAAATGTCATTTTTTGAAGCTCTGGTAACTGTGGTTGTTCCACAAATATTTCTGTGGCATCAATGATGACTCTGGTTGATGGGTACTTTTCTCGAAATTGTTTGGGCATGTTCATTTGTACTAGTTCTCTGGGTGGCCACAATGGAATGTCTTTGAGTTTTAGATACAAAAAATTTATCCAAGTGCAAACTATGCTGGATACTGTTGACTGACTAACTTGGAATCGATTAGCAATGTCCTGCTCAAAAAGGCCAGCACGTAAACGCAGCATGGTCATAAAGAATTCTTCAAGTGGAGGTAGTGCTCTTGATCGACATCTCTTAACTTGTTCGTCAGGAATGGGACCATCATGTGAATAACTCAGGTGATCTGCAGCCGGCCCAAGATAATCATAAAAACTCTTGAGGGCAAAGAATGAACTAAACCCTGTATAATAACATACTTGAGAGTCATATTTTTTAATGTTTTCTAATCGAAACAGTTTGCTGTTTGCACTAGTAAGCTCCTCCAATAACCAACTGCTCTTTGCTTTTCTTCACGAAGCAAACGCTCTAGTTCCTCTATGCTTGGCCCTTCCCTTTGACTACTCTCACACTTACTACACACTGACACGTTTGTAGTATCACTTTCTGTAGAGCTTGAGGTTGGGATCCCCACATCTGGGCTGCAGCTGCTGGTGTGCCTGGGCTGTGGCTCGACAAAGGGGCGATCTTTAGGGGGTTTTTGAGTAGCAGTTTTATCGCCTGTGCTTCTCACCGGAAGGTGAAGAGATGGAACTTCGTCTGGCCTTAACAAACGCCCAGCTGCATTCACAAAATGAATACTGCAAACACGAGTACTGCCACTTATTGGTAGATTTGTCCTCCTGATCACATGAATCCATTGCTTCAAAATGGCTTTTCTGTTTAACGGCAACTTAAAATAAGAAAGACCTGTTTCTCTGTCCGATCGGTTTGAGCAACCTGGCACGTAGCAGGAGTGAGTCATTACTAGGAGTTATTCCAAATAATACGCATGCCCCTCCGACCGTATTTTCTAATTATGCGCATTAGAGTAATGAATACGTGCCATTGCTTCAATAGCTTTGGTCACTTCTGTTTGTATTATGCTAAATGATGCAAACAGTGTGGTGGACACCAACGTATTCCAATTATCAACACTCACAGCCTTGTCATACGAGTCTGTGAGGTCTTTTCTCAACTGCACAAACATTGCTTGGGCAGGAACCGAGTGTGGCTGATTGTACCATTGTAAGTAAAATTTGGAATACTTATCAGCTCCTTTGTTGTTTTCTTGGTACAGCCTGTTGTATTCATCTGTTGTGTATATTATGTAGCTATAGGACAATATTCACCCACACACAAAATACATAATTATATAACGCTAGTTGACTAACAAACAATACAATAGAGTGGTCCCTCCATAATCTGGTCATTGAACAATAGAAATGACTGCTCTATTAGAGTGTTTTGTCTAAGGAGTGCTTTTACTGAAGTAATTGAACAACGTTCTGGATTATGTACTGAAAGTGTCCTCAAGTGTCCACATTAACAGGTTCCAGTGTAATATGGAACAGAGCAAAGAACCCCTCTCCAGCTACTATTGGATAGTGACTTACTAAATACAAGCATATGTGACTTACAATAAGGTCTTCTTTCCCATCCTCTCCAGTACTTAAACAATCATTGATCTTCTGTAATAGTAATAAACAAATGATGAATTATTTGTGTGTTTAACTGTACATATGTCAGCATATACAGTAAACAATCCTTGTACATACAAATAAATATGAAATATAAACAACCACACACACACACACACACACACACACACACACACACACACACACACGTACACACTTCTGGTATTAGTGAATGCAACAACATTCTCCGGACAGGTTTCAACAGGTAGACTCCTAATGGTAACATGTGTCCAAGTTTCTTTTGACATTTCTGTACAATAATACAATATAGCGATCACATCGTATCATACACTATCAATAAACAATTGTGAAATCTAGAGGACTTTGTAAGCTTATGTATGACTGGCATTTCAAGTGAACACCTACTGGAGGCTTAGAAACATTACACAATTATATTGTGATGGCTATGCTACACCAGTAGTATACTACTGGACCAATCAACTTATGTTTGATGTGTATTAGTCACAAAGTGCTGAGAAAATTGGAGCAGAAGCCATGACTTGTGTGGGTCATTTTGTGTTCACAACTGGGTCAATGGAGCACCTTGATATTACATTATCAAATACCCTGACAGGAATTACAATATCGTAGACTCCCAAAAAAGTCAGCAGAAATAAATAAATTAATTTCATCCTGAGTCTGGCCGAAGAATTAGGAAAACAATGTACCAACCCGGTGCTATTGTCGAATTATTCCTAATACAGACTGCAAGCTTTATGGCTATGTTATTAGCGATCCGTTTACTGCTTATTTTCTGGATATCTTTCTGCAGGGACCAACAGGAATGACCTTGAGATGGAACTGATGATAACACAACACTCACTTGGCCGCAGCGCTATATACTATGATTGCCTACATTATCCAGGAGGGATGGTCAATGTCATTACTACATTGATTTTGAATACAGTCATCCAGATGTAATATTAAGGATTTCAACAAGTAAAAAGTAGAAACCACAATCAATAATAAATAAAGTATCTCGTGACAAATCTCTATACCAGATGCTGCATGAAGTGTTCCATGGCTTAACTAAGCATTATCCGAGGGTGAATCAGGTTACAAGGAGAAGTGGGGCCAAGAAAGACGTTATTCTGTGAACAGAAATGAAGATCGTTTTGCAGTAGCCATGATGCTTGCTGAGATGTCACACATTGGGAACGTTCCAACAATTTCACACTCGGTGCTTCATCCAGCATCGAGGTAGCATATCGTGTGAGGTCACTGGTAATCCTAAGTACTCAAGAGACCTTCGTCAACTAGTACTCCAAGTGCCAAAAAATTTGCACGCTTATAGTTAGAAATTTCCTGTGCTTGCCGAAATTTAGAGTATGTAGGGCCCCGCTACAGTGCAAGGACTGGACCACGCGTTTCCTTCACTACAACTCTTATTAACGCGTCTCAATTACATCTTCACGCATGCGTACACAACACATAACATACACTATAGTAATATACAGTCTGGTTCTCCAACTCCGTTACAAGTACATTGCGTTCAAAGCACGGGGAGTGCCAAATATTTAGCGATACCGAATTTTTAGGGAATCCATGAATAACTTTTACTTGTGGTATATATCCAACTTTGGATAATAACTACAGATTAACACTTGACTGTTTTAACACAAATAAACAATACCGGCTTGATTAAAATGTGTATTAGTAGATTACCAAGATACTGTGAAATACCAGATACCGGGGTATTTTCTCAATACCGGATATACCTGGAGCAAAAATACAGCACTAATCCTAGTACAAAGTATCTTGTGTCACATACCCACATCTCACCAAACTGTACATTACAACAATTAAACTAGAAAACCAGATTATGATTTAAATAAAACGACAACAATTTAAAACGTACAATACTTAAAGATTTACACACATACATGATTTCAAACAATGATACAGTATCTCATGATATGTGACCCAGTCTGAGAAAACCGGTCTTATCGCCCATTTGATTTTTTACCTAAGACACAAAGCTACATGAATACACTATCTAATTCCATAATCAAAATCAGCTAGACTTGAGTGGTCTGGTTTTGCTGGCTGCTTTTCCCAAGCCCAGTGGTGATCCGTACATGCGGTGTGGGGCATTAATGGAGCTCTGGTCAGCCTGGAAATGACTGTACGTGGCTGTACAGCTCTGTGGTGTTGAATAAGTACCTCTGCTGTGAATTTCCTTTCATTTTAGCCAATTTTGAGACCTCAATGGTCAAAAACTTGGCCTAATTCATCCCTACGCCTTCCTTTTCAATTTTTGAACACCATCTTTCCCGCCTTCCAGGCCCCCTGCCTCCCACCCATTTTGCAGCTTGCCTGATACAGTCAACCTCGGTTTAAAAACTATCTAAAATGGCGGGAAACTTAGTTGTTGACTACTTGCACAGTGGATGCTGTGGAAGGTAAGGAATTGGTATAAAATGTGTGAAAATTTGGTACACATAGCTTCAACCATTGGCGAGCTACAACACAGTAAATACTTAAACTGGTGTTTCTTGATACTTTTAAATAGGCGATAAGCCCGGTTTTCTCAGACTGGGTCACATACGTTCATGCAGTCTCTTAAAAATAAAGATTTTATTAATTGGCAATAACAAGAGAAGAACCTGTATTATAACAATAACTACACACATGGCACAAAGAAAGGTACAACACCTCCACCCAGAACATGACACATCATTACACACATGGCACAAAGAAAGGTAATCCTCGACCCACAACACATCACTACACAGACGGTGTACACAGAACACATAATACTCCCTAGTTTATGTCATCACCATAGACACAGTACAACTCAACACTAACAGTACAAAAGATATGGGACACTACAATAATGTCAACATAGGTCATGGGATAAACAGATTAACACCTTAGTGATATTCATAACAACCAGCTGACTGTATGTGAACACTTCTGTACCATAGTAATACACACAGACAGACAGATGGACAGACAGACAGACACAGTTACATACATTATTGTGTTGCTTGTACATGAAGTGATCTTCTTTCTTCTTAGTAGAGGAAGAAGTGTATCACCTGATACTAGTATTGACTGGTTTGCCACCGAGAAACCTTATTGTGTCCTGTAGTAAAATAGAGTGTTAACTGTATGTGAAATATTTGAAATACATGTTAAATGCATCAAATATGTACAAATGGATGACGTAGTCTTATGACAATAACACAACAGTGACTGTTCCATTAGAATAACTCTGCAACACAGCTCTAACAACACGGACACACACACAGAGACACAGACACACACACACACAGCCCAAATTGTGTACACATTTTTTGTTGACTGCAATAAAGCGAGTACAGAGAGGAACCTTAGTTAAAAGAAAATTTTACAGATCAAAAATTCTTTAAAATTTTGCTACTACATATCAACAGACACACAACTTCACACTCTACACAACTCATCACATTATTTTGTTGCTACAATACTGGACCTTGTTAGGCCTTAAAAATTCTGTCACTTCATTACAACATACAAGGTGTGTTGTTCCTCTGGTATACACTGGACGCTTTTATACACTAGGATGTGAGGAGTGATTGTGGGTTTGAGTTTATATGTGTTATGATGAGGTGGAGTTGTTAACAACATGTCATTTGTACCCTAACAGGTAGAACAGGAGGGGAGTTATGAAAACCCGGACCGGACCAAAAGTCAATTCTCCAGGTAAGCAAGATTAGCCTTGTTATAAATATTTACTGCCATTTACATCCTCTATAGTACTTATACACTACTCACCTTGCAGCAACTCAGCCAAGCACGCGGTCGTGATGGTTGAGCAATACGAAGCATCCACTGTAGAACAACTAACTAAACTAAAACATTTTCTAATGTGCTTTACTACATGATCACTACAAACCTACGTATTCTCCTGCTGTACTTGCATAGAACTGGCACACACGAGTGGCTGCACGAATTTGTTAGAGTCACGAGTTTCACTGTAGAAATCTATACTGAAATAATTTAAGTACCGCCTGCCTACCTTGCTTAATTCCATGTGTTATCTATCACCAAATGGATTTCGAGACAAATTTGACATTTTAACTGCTAATTTAGTCTCAATCACTTTGTACAGCACGACTCTAAGTAATAGTTAGACTTCAGACCACAGGGGTCTAAGTAATTTAGTAACCTACTTAGACCCCTGTGGTCTGAAGTCTAAGTTATTTAGACCCTTTATGTAGTTGTTGTACCTTAACATTGTTGACAGCTGCTTGTAACAGAGAAATGTAGCATTCATTAGTAGAAACAAGCCATTACTCCACAGTTTAAAATAAATTTTCAGGTGGCGATGCGTTGCCAACGCTACCAGTCTGGGTGTGCGTAATAAACATGAAAAAGGTCTAAGTAAAGATGAAAGGGTCTAAGTAAACATGAAAAGGGTCTAAGTAACTTAGACACCTCCAAAATTCACCACAAAAAGGGTCTAATAAATTCAGGCAGCGACTCGTGTGTGTGTGCCAGTTCTATGCAAATACATACAGCAGGAGAACACTTAGCTTTGTAGCAATCATGTAGTAAAGCACATTAGAAAGTGTTTTAGTTTAGTTAATTGCTCTACAGTGGATACTTCATGTTGCTCAACCATTGTGATCGCGTGCTTGGCAAAGTTGCTGCAAGGTTAGTGGTGTATAAGTGTTATAGAGGATGTAAATAGCAGTAAATATTTATAACATGGCTAATTTTGCATACCTGGAGAATTGACTTTTGGTCTGGTCCAGTCCGGGTTTTCATAACCCCCGAACAGGAGTGTCAGTTCTCCATTTAATATAACCATGTAGATTACTTCCCCAGTTAACACGAGGTCCCCATTAATAAAGCTGGTCATTTTCTAACTCTTAAAACCCACACATATAATATACCTTAGTAACAATTCATTGAAAAATACACACACTGATAAATTGACTTTCACATGTAACCTCAAACAGATTACTATCACTATGGAACACAATTTGTACTATTATAAATAATGTAATAAAGAATAAAATGTTACCTAGGGGTTTACCCTGTGACCAAGTCAAAGGTTGCCACAACAACAATATTTATACTATTCAAACACACATACTACAAACTATTCATAACTCCTTCCCAGTTCACTACATTGAGCTGATAATGTTACAACATCTAAAACTGATGTTAGTTGAACATTAATAAATTGATTACTGTGTCATATTCATTCACTATCGGTCTAGTGCTTCATAACAAGTGAGTGAATGTTGTTACAATTATTTATCCTTTTCTGAGTACACAAATGATATGTTTTCTATTGTTGGATGGTTTTAGGGTTTGTACATTTGTTCCAGCTCTACCATATGTACATGGTCAACACGTGACTACTACAGTACTACCTTCACACAGACGTACAATATTTGTATAACACACAGACAGACAGACACACTTACCTGTGACGGCAAATATCTCAGAGGAGGTGACAACATGGGTGACAGGTTGATACTCTCTCCTAATCACTCTCTTCTATATCATCTATGTAATTATTTTCCTGAGGGGGCTGCTCCTCCCTGCCTATCATATGAACCTCATAATCCCAACCCTTAGGGTATATAACACTGGTCCATTGTTGTATGTCTCTAAGGCCCCAACTTGTTCATCACTCTTAGGACTTATTAGATGAGGCTGGAACCAGGCATCTGACCATGAGGGTGTTCTGCGTCCGTCATCTTGTAGAGATCATGTGATCTGACTATCTTGTACAATTGGTGGTGGTCGGCACTACTTGAATCAACCTGTAACAGAACAAGTTTAATGAGACACTTATGACAAGTTAGTCAGTATGGTGTATGTATAATTACTCTATGATGACCATGGAATTATTGTGTTGTAACACAATTTTATGAAATGAGCTACACAAGGACACATTATTAAACTACACTACTAGTGTACATGGTTGAGAGGTAGAGGATGACAGATATACTACACAGTTAACAAAACTATATCATCGACTATGACACAATTGTGTAGTCAGTCAAACACACAAGATAAACAAGTGGTTAGTGACATGTGTTATCCTGGAGGTAATATTTGTAGACCAACATGTAACACAATATATGTGACTAGTTTGCATAATTCTGTTTTTGAGAAAAACCACATTGAAATACATTAGGCAAAAATGCTTACTATACAAAATAATTTTTACACACATATTAATTGCTTCAGTAAACAGTGAAACAAGGCTCGAATCGAGATAACTAAGTGACCAACAGATTTACCTGCTAATGGTGAATAAGAATATCTTTGTTTTGTGCCATGAAGCAAACATGAGTTTAGGCATTTGTTTGCGTTGTGGTAAAATATTACATAAACGTTGCCGTTTCTAAATTTAAACAACTTTTTTGCTTAAATGCATGGGTGTATGTAGGGCAAAATCCATACCTTGCTGAATGCCCCAATTCATTGTGAAGACAATGAGCCACGTTCAATCTCCATAGCTTGTTTCCTTCGTGAGTTCTGATCAATTAATTGAGTGCCAGTAATTTTTTTCCTGTATAGTCACTGTACAAATCAATTGTTTAGCACTTCCTGCTGTCTATCGCTATAACCCAACAACTATTCGCCAGATAAGGCTGAAACTTTGACAGCCCATTGGTTTTTCCCTCTGGATGGATAACAAAGAAGTTCTAAACGGAAGTTTGATAAAAATGCAAACTAGTCGGGTTTTCGTTCAGCGGGTCACATATTAATAACAGGTCAAACAGGTTTCCAGTTTGAGATAGTCAAACTCTTCTCCACGGCGATTTATCACAATAACAGCTGAACAACAAATGTTGATTCTTGCAATAAACCCTCTACCTGCTGGTCTGAGCTGTCTGTCTACACATGAACAACTCTGGCAGTTGTGGGAAACACAGTTATTGTTTCCAGTCAACCAACACTGGGATGTCCATGTACCACTCATACACTCAGCTTGGGCAGGACTAGTAACACACAGGAGGACTGTACAAGTCTTACAGATAGAGGACACACAACCTGAAGTTCCAGAATGACTGCTAAAATGCTACTCAACACAATGACAGTTAGGTTTGTATAGCTGGGTAGACTACAACAATGCGAGCAAAATTTCTTGTTCAAGATAACAACAGCAATAGTAACCGGGCATTGAACTTGGAACCTTTCAATTACCAGGCAGTTGGTACAGCCACTTGGCTATGATACCTCACACAATGCATGCATACACAGACAGACAGACAGACAGACACACACACACTGCAAATCTGCACAATAGCAGCTTCAATCACAGTCAGAGCATGATGATGTGTAAAATGGCCTAACGTGACCAAGAGTACTCTTGACGTGACATTGTCTTTAATCTCAGAATCAGTATTTTCCATGACAACACTACATCAGTAGTATACACAGGTAAAATGACATCATCAAAACATCATTACAAAAAAATAAATTGTTATGTACAGTGAAACCTCTAGGACCATGAAATTGGACCTACTAGATGTGGCCGATGTAATGAGGTGATCTTATTAAACATCAAACAGTATTAGTATTATCAATTACCGGTAAAGGCACTGCCTGTATACAATACGGTTGTACTGTTTAGTAGAGAGTTCCCCCTAAAGTGATATGAGTCACTAGTGTGGCACTGATAATCGGATCAGTTATCAGAAAAACCATATAACAGCTGTATTTTTGTATATCGGTATCGGATCGGCACCATGATAGAAAAAAGCAGTAGATATTATGTATTATTTAAAAACACATGCTCATGTGCACCAAACTGTGTATAGAGTAGCATTTTACTGCTTTGTAATGTTGTTATTATTACTGCTTAAAAGTGCTGTCAGCTATTGTTGTGGCACTACCACCACTACAAACAAGCTAAATTAGTCCTTTATAAACAGCTTTGTGGTAAAATTCAATGAAGGATAGACATTTAGTATTATATCGGATCGGCTAAGTTTATCGGCTTGGAAATATTATCCCATATCAGTTATCGGAATATCGGCAAAATGTCATATCGGTGCAACACTATGAGCCACTAAGAATGTTGCATTTAAAAATCATCATGAAAATATCATACTCAGCGAAAATCACCTGTACAGAATAGCCTTACTCCATTCAGCATCAATTACAGCATTGAAAACAAGAAAACACATACAGGCACCCGGATATTTAGTTTTTAAAAAATCACCATAACTTGAATTTTTGTTTGCCAGTCTGCCTGACCACAGTCACAAGGTTAGAGACCAAATGAAGTAGCATACGGCCACCATTTTAAGCCACAACAACAAACTCACTGGTGGGATGTGCCTTTTGTAGTTCTGATGAATGTCTGTTTTCTGTGCTTTGTCATTTCTTTTATCTTCAATTAAATGATCCTCTTCTATCCAGGAAACCATACCAAGACGTTAATCTTCCATATCGACACTTTCCTTGAAAGAGCATATCTAGATGCCACAAAACTATTTGAGGTGCTTAACAGACTGGTAGCCGCTAAGCTGTGCTGCTTTTAAAACAATTGCCATACTCCTTAAAGATCAAAATGTGACAAGACAATCTAGCTTCATAGGAAAACAAGGTGTTGTGTCATGTCCACTAGCTTGATCTAATGTGTAGCTTAGTGGCAAGATCGAGATACCACACTAACATATTTCATAGCTAGCTCTAGTAAAAAAGAACCAAACTAGTATAATAAAAATTATATAATTTAAAAATGAGGTATGGTTCCAGCGATAAAACAAGAGATGATGGTAGCTGTGAGGGAAAATCCCTAGTTACGTACTTGGAATTGTAGCAAAGTGGGGAAACCCCTACTTTTGAATCCATCATCTCTTGTTTCACTACTTCTTATCGCTGGAACCACACGTGCCTCATTTTTAAATTATATAATTTTTATTTACAATAAATTTTATTGCACTAACTTTAAGGTGGTCACTATAATGAGCTTGTCTCAGGGAGGGTAGGACAAGCTCACGTAAATACATAATAACATTGCACAAATACTGAAAGTATTTCACGTGAACTGAATAGACTCTGTACAAAAAGTAGAGGGAGGGGATTGACGGGGATTAATACATATTTTAGTTCTGTTGTTTGCAATGATGTGATTCACGATTAGAAAAACGCTGCCGTTATGGAATAATTAGACTACAACAAGTTTGATACTGAAATTTGATTGGCTGAAAACGTGGTCTCTAAATCTCGTAGAGCCACGGTCATGTCCAATAGAGACCACGCTCTGAGGCGATACGAAACACGATAATTACGCGCCTGTAACATTGGCAACGCATGGGCGTTTAAATGGCTAGTAACAGCCATACTGAATTAGAGGGAGGTGTAATGGGCTTGTTTGTACTAATCAACACTACATTACTTGCTTACAAGCAACTGTCGGGGCACAACAACAGCAACAATGAGTTGTAGTCCACTCGCTGAGTCCAGTACTTCGATACATAGCACGCGCCTGTAACATTGGCAACGCATGGGCGTTTAAACGGGTAGCAACAGCCACGCTGAGGTCCCGCCATGTAGGGAGGTGTAGAGGGCTTGTTTCTAGTAATTAGCCATACATTTCCCATTTACAAGCAGCTGTCAACTCAAGGTACAATAACGAGTTGTAGTCTAAATAAGTTAGACGTCAAGAACCACTGGGTTCTACAGGATTTAGAAAACCCTCAGGCCCTTAGTAGCGCCCTTGCTGCGCTCAGGCGCTACAGCCCAGGGCCTTCGAGTTTTCTAAATCCCTTAGAACCCTGGTTCTTGATGTCAAACTATTATTTAGACTACAACAAGTTTGATACTGAAATTTGATTGGCTGAAAACGTGGTCTCTAAATCTCGTAGAGCCACGGTCATGTTCAATAGAGACCACGCTCTGAGGCGATACGAAACACGATAATTACGCGCCTGTAACATTGGCAACGCATGGGCATTTAAATGGCTAGTAACAGCCGTACTGAATTAGAGGGAGGTGTAATGGGCTTGTTTGTACTAATCAACACTACATTACTTGCTTACAAGCAGCTGTCGGGGCACAACAACAGCAACAATGAGTTGTAGTCCACTCGCTGAGTCCAGTACTTCGATACATAGCATGCGCCTGTAACATTGGCAACGCATGGGCGTTTAAACGGGTAGCAACAGCCACGCTGAGGTCCCGCCATGTAGGGAGGTGTAGAGGGCTTGTTTCTAGTAATTAGCCATACATTTCCCATTTACAAGCAGCTGTCAACTCAAGGTACAATAACAAGTTGTAGTCTAAATAAGTTAGACGTCAAGAACCACTGGGTTCTACGGGATTTAGAAAACCCTCAGGCCCTTAGTAGCGCCCTCGCTGCGCTCAGGCGCTACAGCCCAGGGCCTTCGAGTTTTCTAAATCCCGTAGAACCCTGGTTCTTGACGTCTAACTATTATTTAGACTTACAATGATGACGATGTGTGGCGGTGATGACTTTCACATCAACAGTAACAGTGGTCATCAATGATTACAATACAATCGTTTTTTGTAAGATATATTAATTTCAACAGGTAGTATGACTACGTTTAAAACAAATATTTTTGTTAGTGCTCCGTAGTGTACGTGGTCCTGTCCTACCCCCCTGAGCTTGTCTTATTAAAGAGGTGGTAATATAAGGTTTCACTGTACTAATATTATAGAATACACTAAAACACTTTGTTGTTACAGGCCCACAAGCTGTTAACAAGATACAACAACAAACAATAGTGTCAGTTATACAATCACTCAGGACCACCACTTTGGTCAGGTACCACAATACAACACCTTCACATGACTACATTCAACCATAGATATATAGCACTCTTCATAGTGATTGGAAATGGCAACACACACCCAGTATACTACTTGTACATTTGATGTCACCAGGTAGATACAAATTGTTATATCGTGCTATTTTGTTATCATTTCTACACCAAGATACCTGTAGCCTCTGCACACACTTCCTGGTATCAATGATACGTGGCTTTTTAGAACACTTTTGGTCATTAGAATTAAACACAACGGTTTGTAAGTCATACCCCTGGTTTAAATACTGCATATTCCTTACTTACAACATTGCTTGATGTTGTAATACCCTAATGTTTCTGTTCTTAAACTCTGCACGGTTGTTGTGTAGCACAACTATTTGTCTATCAAGCATTGATCTAATGCCCAAGCCGTTGAACAAAGCTAGTAATACTGTGACACACTTTGTTAACGGGTCCTAACCCCTCTCACAAAACCTGCAAAACTCCCATCAATGGCCAATAATTTAGCATGCGGTACAAATTACAGGAGACACATTCCCATTCAAAACACGGCTATTTTAGGCATGTGACGCCATTTCCAATCCCTTTTAAGAGTCGTATATCTATGATTCAACATGTATACTTCATGGACAGTATATAGTGCCCATATATGGCTTTGTTAAGTAAGCAATGCGCAATATCTAGCCATATCGCTACCTACTCACAAGTGATACAGCAATCATGATCAATGTAGTTTAGTCACCATTTGACTCGCAAAATCACTCTTCAGCTGGTAAAAATATATTTATTTACCGACCTACTGACCCTGTACTTGGCTGAATTTGGCCTAAGAAACAAAAATATTTAGTTGAAGTGGCCTAGTTACAGGTTGCACATCTTGCAGGACATCCATGGTTACAAAGGATTGATGGGGTAAAGCACTACCACTATTGACAAAACTGTTTGTATGGTTCATCTCAATTCCTACAATATAATACAAAATAAAAGTAGTTCTCAATATAGAACTAAAGAATTAATTCTATATAACATAATAGTTCTATATTCACAGGTCAAACACTGATCAACACTTCAAATAACAGATCAAGGTGAAACGTTGCCCAATCAAGACTGCAAGGACTTTGACAGTGGTAGTAAAGCAACCTATAGCTCATATCACTACCTTGTATTGTATATAGTGTACTTCCCCAACAAATGTATTGGTCTGTTTACATGCCGGGACTATAAGAAAATTAAAACTAATGCTACACATCTGAGTAACATGTTACTGTATGTTAGACTTTAAATTGACCAGCTACTGAAAGTGATTTAGGGTGGTGATCTTCTGTTTCTCATCAGTATCCACATGTATTTTCACTGCCACAGGTATTTCCCCTATTACAGATTAATTATTATTTGTCTGAACAACAAAATATTGAGGTTAGTTTTCAAGATTGCTACACTTGTACAGCAGCTACTGTACCTCGTGTACTGTACAAGCAATGTTTATTGGAGTGTCAGATTTGTGAAGTGAGCCCGAGGGGTCCGCTACGACCTTAAAATCCTGTGCGAGATTCCAAATCCCACGAAATTTCAGGCAAGATTCCGGATTCCAAGAAATATTTAAATTACTGAAATCCAATTAACAAAATTAAAATCCTGTACTCAAACAAAATTAATGACACGCTAGCCCTACAGAAATGCGTGGAAAGGTAACAGCTACCTCGAACTACTCTCTTGGATACACGATCAGTGCCTCGGACACTCTCCTCGAATGCCGGCTAGCTCAGACAATGCTGCTCAACTTCCGTGTTCAACTCGCACCTAAACGAGCACCTAACTCGGCACCTAAACTTCATTAGCTACTCATTGTAGACTTCGCTGTACCTGGGATAGGCTCTGGATTCGCCTTGTGGTTCGCTGTTAATCGGAGACACAACTACAGACTCGGCAAAACTCGAGACTCGACTATTCAGCAGTTGGACTCTACACTCTGCTCTGTTGAATCCATAAAAGCTCTTAAACACCTATATAGACACATTAAGTTTAAAGCGATGTGAAATTAACAGCTCAAGGTAAGTTATAACAGGCCAACAAGCTTATAGCTGCATCTCGAGCTGCATACCATGAGTTGCACGCTATTAGAATATCCGGGAGTTGCACGCTATTAGAATATCCGGAATTATTCGGAAATTCATGGACTTTAATCAACCAAAAGATTCCAGATTCCAAGGCAAGATTCCAGATTTTGTGCGAGATTCCGAGGGATTCCAAATGACTTGTACGGGATACCAGCCCGTGACGGACCCCTCGAGTGAGCCCTTCATTATTTTAATGTTTACAGAATTTTGCAAGCAGAAAGTGTCAAACAGTGCCACTGTGCTTGTTAGTGGAGCTGACAGTACACCAGAAATAGTCTAGTATCTTGTCATAGCCTAGCAATTGTGGCATGTGGTGTGATAATGACCCACCCATCCGCACACCAGCCTCGCACCTGCCTGTACTAATGAGGGTTAGACGCAGTTTAACCCAGGTTAACTGGCCGATCGTAGCCCGGTTCTTTAAAGTGTCACGGAGATAGAGGACGGAAATGGCGGCAGGCTATCCGGCATCACGTGAACGGAACAATAAGCATACACAAGCAGAAGTGCGAACTAGTTTTCTTTCAGTGAGACAGCACAGTAGAAGAGTGATAGCAACAAGAGGAAGATACTTGTGTGGGATAGTCAGTCGGCTACAGCGGATAACGAGGAACGGAGTAGAGACTGAGGATGGCAGAAAATTGTCAGCAAAGACGCTGCTCAAGAAAATAGGAGTCAGGCCGAGAGTAGCTTAGTGAAGGCCTCACAAGACCGGAGTCGGACACTGACCGAGACTGACTCGCTTTGCCACCAACCGTCACGAGGTAAGTAGAAGCCCCCGCCTCAAAAGGTTCTCCCTGTAGCCATATGGCTGAGGGATGACAACACAGTTGTGTTCACGTGGTGAAAGAGCGAGGGATAAAGGCGGGGGCTGTGAAAGGGTCGAACGACGCAGGATGGTATCGAAACCACAATTAGACTAGAAATAATAGGGGTGCTGGGCCTGTAAGCGTTAATCGAAAATCGTCGAGGATGTGCTGAGCTAACGTGCCAGCAGTCAACGAACGCCAGCTCAACCGCGAAGATAGTCGATTACGCAGTGTTACGTACTGAGCTAACGTGCCAGCAGTCAAGGAAGACCAGCTGAACCACGTAGATGGTCGATTACGTGCTGAGCTAACGTGCCAGCAGTCAAAGCAAGGCCAGCTCAACCATGAAGATGGTCGATTACGTGCTGAGCTAACGTGCCAGCAGTCAAAGTTAGCCTTTGGCAGTACTTTCCATTGGCTTTCAGTACCTATGTACTGTAAAACATTAATAATAAGGAAGGCCAGCTCAACCACGAAGATAGTCGATTACGCAGTGTTACGTACTGAGCTAACGTGCCAGCAGTCAAGGAAGACCAGCTCAACCGCGAAGATGGTCAATTACGTGCTGAGCTAGCGTGCCAGCAGTCGAAAGCAAGGCCAGCTCAACTGCAAAGGTGGTCGATTACGTGCTGAGCTAACGTGCCAGCAGTCAAAGCAAGGCCAGCTCAACCATGAAGATGGTTGATTACATGCTGAGCTAACGTGCCAGCAGTCAAGGAAGGCCAGCTCAATCGCGAAGATTATCCATTACGTGCTGAATTAATGTACTAGCAGTCGAGGAAGGCAAGTTCAACTGCGAAGATGGCCGTTCATTACGTGCTAAGCTAACGGGCCAGCAGTCAAGGAAAACCAGCTCAACCGCGAAGGTCAATTACGTGCTGAAATATGCTAGCAGTCGAGGAAGGCAAGTTCAACCACGAAGATGGTCGATTATGTGCTGAGCTCATGGGCCACCAGTCAAGGAAGGGCAGCCAAACCGCAAAGATTGTTTATTATATGCTGAGCTGACATACCAGTAGTCAAGGAAGACTAGTAAATTGTGATTGTCGTCGATTACATTTATTTAGAATTTGATTATTATAAAGGCTGCACACTTTAAGGATGCTGAAGGTCCACCAGTATCCTGCATGTAGCTACCGGTGGCCAAGTTAATCACATCAATGCATCGATGTGTCAAAAATAATAATAATAATAATACTAACGAAACTATCCCTACCACACTTCCCGTTTCTTACCACTTTGGGTGGACGGTGTTAATGTGTGATACTATTGTTAGCGTATTCAGTTCTACAATAGCATAGTAGACGGTAAGTGAACTATATGGGGAGCTAACATGCCAGGAAAGCCAACGAAGATCATCAAGTACATGCTGAGTTAACGCGCCAGCAGTCGAAGAATGTCTTGCAGCTAAACTGGGAAGTGATAAATGGCGTGGGTGATGAGAATCCAATGTAGTCTCACCCGAGATCCTTGTACAAAAGTTTAAAGTCAGCATACGGTCACCAATCAGTTGTAAACACCTGACGACAAGTATTCGGTATATTTCATGCGAGAAAAAGTCGCCTTCCATTCGTCATCTGGCTTATTTACTGGTGACGTGACATCGCTCACCAACTAAAGCAGTGACCCATCATGCTAAAAGGGGTCACACACTGATTTGTAATGAATGTCACGAAGGTTACAAGGCATCGCACGATGCAGCCATGTGTTTCTATTGTGTATAGTGCCGCACCCTAGCATCAACTGCCCGGAAGTCTCCAATTAGTAGACCTGGTAAAGGGATTGGAAGTTCCAGTAGTCCAAAAGCATACTAACATGAGTAAATTCAGAATTTACATCCACGTGTGTGACAGCGAGCTATATAGTAATCACCTACAGTGCATCAAAATGTGTGAATCACTTAGAGCAGATGAGCTCCCAGGACGATATGGTAATGCCACATTCCCCCCTGGGTAGTTGTTTCGTGATCCCAATTTTGGCCATCCGGTAGACTGAAAGTGGATACAGTAGCTGTTCACTGTGTCAGTAACACTCAAAAGCTGCACAGTGCCTGGTTGGCAGGTAACTTAAACCTGCCCTCGTTGCTAGGGTCAGCACTCATCTGGACAGAAATTGGTCGATGTATGTTGCACTTATAGGACAACTTACCTACCACGTAGGTCAGTTATTGGGGGCAAATCCCACACCAGCGAGAGAGCCATAAGTCATCGTCAATTACACGGCAATTTACGATCAAATACGAAAACTTCCAGTCATCGTTCATTACACGGCAACTTCATGATTAAATATTAAAAATAAAAAAATAAAAAAACCGTACAAGTTCTTTAGTGTTACACAAGGACGCAATAATATACAAAGTAGTGTCAGTCATCGTCAATGTCACAGATGTAATTAACGGTGTAGATTACTGGACTTTCTTATTGGTTCTGGTCATTGTGGAGGTCACGGCAAAGTTAAACAGCGTAGGTTACTAAGCTTATTACACGGAAGTTAAACGGCATGGATTACTGAACTTCCGGTTTTGCTGTCAGTCATTGACTCATCATCAATGTCATGGCGATTCTTCAAGACTTGTATTACAATGGATAGAGATTACTTCCTTCGAATGAATACCAACTAAGAGGCTGCCCACACGTTTTTGGATCTTCGATAGCAGTGGAAGCGCAAACACGCAACTACTAGATAATGCGCACTTTCACGATGATGATCCAGACTATTTACAACTGGATGATGACATTGATAGCACCTAGTGACAACAGTGATGAAGAGCCACCAGATTACTCACCATTTTAACTGAATGCACAGTCCCTGACACTCTCAACCATAAAATGTGGTGGTAGATAAACAAAATTCAAATAGTTATATGGTAATATTGAGGTAGTTATTCATTACCGAAGGAACATGTTCCAATATATGTAATGACTGCCACTGCCTCACTACCTACATAACAGAAACAATGCCATACAGTCACCACATCATATACAGCACAATTACAACTACACAGGCTCACCCCATGATGCTGATAGCATCTGTCTAGTCAAGCAGGTGGTGTAAATGGAGGTAGGCTCAATGCGTAACATCACATCATCACTACAATTTCAGCACAGTTATTACATCGATAAACACCCCTCCCCTTTTAGCCATCATGTGCTAGGTCAAGCCCACTCACTATTTACTGGCGCATGCAATCCCAGCTCTTGACAGGGCAATCAAGGGTTAGTTTGGGGTCGTTGACATGAGCTGAAAGTTATTCGGGACAGTATAAATGGAGTGCTAGAGAGAGGTAGCAATCTAGGTGAGAGGTGCGAAACAAGTTAAGGCCATACTAGGCTAGATAAAGCGATGTATTGAGCCATATAGCACATACAAGTTAATGAAATGTACCACAAAAGAATGTGCAAGGAGCAAAAGTGTTGGGAAGTACCAATACAGGTTACACTGAATTACGAGACACAACAAAGTGTATATACATACAATGGTCAGGTTAGACCCCAGTATGTCATGGGCAGAAGCACCCAGGACTGTTTACTGAGAATCTACAGCGATGAACCTAATGAGTTTGAACAAGATGAGATTACCTTGGTGCCAGTGGGAGTACCATCGAATGTCTTCGGTTTGACATTTAGAGCACTGTGCATATTTCTTCACTTTGACATTCAGAGCATTGGGCAGTTGTGGTAACATGATCATTGGACACCACCATGGATTCTACAAGGGACTCTGACATTGGTACAGGTGTATGGTGACAATACAATTAGTACAGTAATTGTATCAAACAGTACAGTCGTACCATTTAGGTAGGGATTGTGGTGAATGTTTCGTGTGCCGTCCAAATTCCGCCTTTAAAAATCATCCTACAGACATTTTACACAGCAAAAATAAGCATTGAGATAAAAGTGACAGGGATGGATTACAGTATGTTAAATGATGGCACTTCATTTATACAATAGTTTACCAGTACGGTACATGTGTCGCAAAAAGCCTTTTACTCAGAAGGCTATTTCCAAATATTAACGGGTATGTTAGGGTTAATGGGTAAATGGTATATGGATGTTGTTAATTACACGATATGACAAAAAGGGGGTGTATATAGACAGCAGAGTTGATTGTTTAGTTTCGGAAGCTCCTGCGTTGTTGAAAAGTTGCTAATAGTATGCTAAGCACAGTGGGACAAAATAGTGGTGCATACATATGGTTAAGTGAGGGAAATATGCTGAGTGTTTGACAGGATCCGAATCCAGAGCACATATGATTGAGGGGTCAAAGCAAAGGGTAAGCAAACAAACAAATTAAAGAAACCCCCGTTGCTTGGGTGAGGCCTGGATTGCATAGCAACCCAGCCTCTGGGTACAGTGGGCACTGACGCCCACGTGTCTCACCCAAGCCTACTGAGGTCACGTGAGCCGTTGGGGAGGCCGTGGGCGTGCAGTAACGAGCAATCCCTTACCCAGCATGGGGGGCAAACCTAGGTAGGTAGTGAGTGTCATCGTAATGCGTAATCGTAGCCAGTTAAATGAGGGTTAGACGCAGTTTAACGCAGGTTAACTGGCCGATCGTAGCCCAGTTCTTTAAAGTGTCACGGAGATAGAGGACGGAAATGGCGGCAGGCTGTCCGGCATCACGTGAACGGAACAATAAGCATACACGAGCAGAAGTGCGAACTAGTTTTCTCCCACCTCTCCTCTCCCAGGGGTATGTCTGAATTCCAGTGTATTGTGCTTAGGCAATACACTGTGACTGGTGTTGGGTACAGTGGGCACTGACGCCCACGTGTCTCACCCAAGCCTACTGAGGTCACGTGAACCGTTGGGGAGGCCGTGGGCGTGCAGTAACGAGCAATCCCTTACCCAGCATGGGGGGCAAACCTAGGTAGGTAGTGAGTGTCATCGTAATGCGTAATCGTAGCCAGTTAAATGAGGGTTAGACGCAGTTTAACCCAGGTTAACTGGCCGATCGTAGCCCAGTTCTTTAAAGTGTCACGGAGATAGAGGACGGAAATGGCGGCAGGCTATCCGGCATCACGTGAACGGAACAATAAGCATACACGAGCAGAAGTGCGAACTAGTTTTCTCCCACCTCTCCTCTCCCAGGGGTATGTCTGAATTCCAGTGTATTGTGCTTAGGCAATACACTGTGACTGGTGTTGGGTACAGTGGGCACTGACGCCGACGTGTCTCACCCAAGCCTACTGAGGTCACGTGAGCCGTTGGGGAGGCCGTGGGCGTGCAGTAACGAGCAATCCCTTACCCAGCATGGGGGGCAAACCTAGGTAGGTAGTGGGTGTCGTCGTAATGCGTAATCGTAGCCAGTTAACACTTTTTAAATCTTAGGCAGATTATATAGAGCCGGTACCGGTTACACTGTTTTGCCGGCTATTTTGCCGGCAGTGGAGGGTATAATACTTAGAATGTTACGTGCATTAAAAAAAACTTGTACAAAAAACCTAAGAAAACGAAAAAAAAAAGTTGTATAAGCGGGGGTTCGAACCCGGGCATCCGTACTCATAAGCAATGTTTGTAACGATTATACCACCGGTGCTGCAGCTAGTAATATTATTTAGTTTCTACGTTATAAACATCCGACTGAAGTGACTTCTATGTGAAGAAGAAACCAAAGCTGAACCCTAGCCTACCCCTAACGCTAAGGAACTACTTTTCGCATCCCTAAAGTTGAATGCTCGGGGCAACCTACTAGACGCGTGCCCTAAAGTTGAATGCTCGGGGCAACCTACTAGTGCCGGAACAATAGCCGTTAGTGTTTGCAAACCGGTACCGGCTAAATATACACTTCGTAAATCTTAACTGAAAATCATCACAAATAGTTGCCTTATGAACGAGAGTACTTAATAGTTTCGCGTGACCAGACCACCTTTTCTCTTTATCATTTGGGTACGGAGAAACAATGACAAAGTGAAAAAAAAGTGGCCCGCGGTTTGAGACTTGAGACTACTCCAGGTGGGCTAACAAAACATAACAGACCAACTGGAGGATTATACATCCCGTACAAACACATCACAAACACTTACCACACATGATCATTTTTGGTATCGCTCCTACTCTAGCTCCTTATGCTGCGTTCCTGTTAATAACCATTTTGCCTGCCAGCTTCAATTCCACACGAGTATCCATCAATCGCCGTACACCCTCCGTATATTACCTACACCAGTAGCGTGATTTGCCTTAGCCTGACTGCCTGAGTAGTCGCTGTCCTCATCGATAGCTGATAATCACCAGGTGTTTGTGTGTGTTGTGTAGTATATTATGATGAAGTGTTGATTCGTTCGTGTTGTGTCCTCGGGTGAGGCGACTTAGGTACGTACAATTTCCGGTCCTGACGTGTTAAAAACTGCTATCTATGCAGATAGGTATAACAGCTAGTAAAAGATCAGTATACAGGAGAAAACTCGGGAATTTAATCACATTGCACTTGTCTTATGAAATAATCAGATAATTATAGTGAGTATAATGACTATTTAATAGCAGGCACTGGGTCCAGATTTTAAGTTGAGAGCCCTGAATGTCTTAATATTTAAATCAGAGAAAGAGCTGACAATGTTGTTGTCTAGCTTGTACAGTGAAGCACACAGTAACATGATAGCTCTTATGCACATATGTAGCTGTATCCCAGTACAGGCCAGTGGCAGATCTAGGAATTTTCAGAGTGGGTTACAGGTTCAGGAAGTTCAGTTTCAATAACTGTGATCCCAGACTGAGAAGTGCATAGCTAGTCCAGCTGGGGTGAATGTTAACTCAGTCTGGATAGCTCAGTGGCCTGGTGGCTACTTAGATCTATAAACTAGCTAGCAATGAATCAGTAAAAATCACTCTACAACATTGTTTCATACTTGAATCTGGCCTTCGCAGAAAGTTTTGTCTATGCTTGTACTCATTAAAACGACAATTACTTTTAGAGGCGCTTAACACGTTTAAACGTTGTAATAGCTTTTTCACTGATTTCAAAGGCAAAAGTACAATGTTTGGCCAGTAATAAAAGGTCCCAATGTAATACACTATGTATAACTGTTGGTGATTTTATCACCCACACGAATCGTATATAAATTTGGGGTGTGTGCACCATTTTCAGAGGGGGTTTCAGCTGAAACCATTACAACCCCCCTGTATCCGCCACTACAGGCTGATCATGACCAGTGGTTATAACAGTGGACATACTACACATTCCTTTCTGTGTTATGTGATATGTAGGAGTATTATAGGTTAGGTCTACTGTAATGATTAAGTGAATGTGAACTATCTCATCTATTGATCACATGCTCCACAAAAAGAAACATTACCTTAAAGATTATAGCTATAATTCCCATTATATGTTTTTCACTATTAACCCTTAAAGCCACATAAAACTGTACAAAAAAATACATGAACTGCATCTACAGAAGCCGCTATGGTGGACATTGATATTGATTGATTGATAACTCATATACGGAAGGTCACACATACTTGTAATTAAGATGTTTGAAATGCTGGCTTCACAAAGAATAAATGGTGTCAAAGTTTTACCGATTCTAATACTACTTTGCCAAGTTATGCTGGTTGAAACACGAGTGTAAATTTGCATAATGTTTTAGAGAAGAAGATACAGTATCTTTGAGGTTTATAAACATTGTGGGCTCTAGTCTTCTAAAATGTGTCCGTCGATTTACAAGTTGATATGGTCCAGTGTCGCTTTCAGCAAGTCCCTCAAGATTAGTGTGAAATGTTCGAGTGAGCTGATGGCGATTCTTGCTGATTGAGGATAGATTTTTAACTGAAACCAGATGAAGAAGACCATGAAACACATGGAGAAACAGTACTAACTGTTTTATTATTGATAATCCCTAAAGCAGACCCCATATTTTGCTTTCAAGAACTCCTCTGCGCTAATACTGCCCATTGTCTCATTACTGCATGTTGGAATCTGATCGGCATGCAATGTAGGGATTTAGTTCATATTGACAAAATCTGCATTAACATAGTGATGAAAGAGATTTATTCATGATTAGCATTATGATTATAGAATCATTTTAGTAAACCCGTCACCCTCCCTCCTACCCCCCAATCAGTGCCTGTTACTGTTATAAGACTGTACCAATACCACATTTTACATCCGGTACTGATATCCAATATTTATTGTCTATTTCCAGTACAAGTTTTTTTTATGTCATATAACACAGGCGATACTTAAAGTTGAACCGATATACATTACAGCATAAGAGTATGTAGGATGATCACTATGGCTGTGTTAACAGTATAAGTATAGTTATCTTGATGAAAACTGTAAGAAATGCAATAGAAATTAAAAAAATAATAATAATAAAATTCGTAGCATCCTAAAGGAAGCATGTCAGGTTGTACTAAAGGCACTTTTGGATTTGATTATACTTAACCATTATAGCCAAGGCACCATGAAGGTATTGTGAAGCTGGTTTCTGTTATATTTTATTTTTTATTTGTGACTCATACAGTACTACCATATTGTACGATAAACAGTCACACTAGTTAAACTGCTCTAGTCAGGTAGAATAATGGAGGACGATTGCTAATTATTTAACCAATTATTGAAAGACAGTGTACAGTAGTTCCAACTGGTTGGAAATAGTCTCTTATAACCGCAGTTCGCAAGGGTGATGATTGTGATGACCTCAGCAATTATAGGCCCATATCTGTGATTCCTGTCCTCGTCAAAACATTAGAAAAGATTGTGTCAATTCAGTTTAGTTGATACTTGGAGCAAAACAAATTACTTCATCCACACTAAGGTGCTTTTTGTTGTGGAAAATCAGCAGAGAACATCTTGCTTCATGCTGTACATCATATAGAGGAGGGAAAGTAGTGTGTGCTGCTTTTCTTGACCTTCGTAAAGCGTTTGACTCCCTTGACCACTGTTTACTATTGGAAAGAATCTACAAATCTTGGTGTTACAACTTCTGTACTATCTTGGTTTCTAAACTATTTAAGTGATAGAGATCATAAGTGCTGTTATAAGTCTTCAGAACAGAGAGAAATGAAAGGTGGGATTCCTCAAGGCAATGTACTGGGACAATTGTTATTGTTGGTATACATCATGAATGATCTACCTTTACAGGTTACTGATATGGGCCAGTATGTTGATAATACAACATTTATTTGTAGTGCATGGAACTACTCCTTCCATTACAGCAGCTTCCATGAACACACAGTTAGATCTGATACATAACTGGATCACTAACAGTAACATGAGATTAAACTGGCAAAATGTGTCACGTAGTTCAAATTTGGTTCTAAAAAGTTTTCATCATATCAGTAGTAGATAATTCTAACCTGAAATCAGTACATAAACAAAAGTACTTGTGTGTGTTGTTTTTGACTGTATGTTATCATGAACCTACCATGTATCTCAAGTTTGTAAGAAAATGTCATACTATCATTTTAGTGGTCACAAACATTGTCTGAATGCTGACTTGCTATACATAGTTACTGTTTGTTATATTAGTCTTATCTCACTTGTATTATGTCCTTCCTGTGTGGGGTCCTCCACTTTGTCAGCAGTCCTTGTATTGGCTGGAACGTATACAAAACAGGACAGTGTGGATGTGCAAGTAACTGTCTAATGTACATACATATGTATCCCAGTACTGACCATAACAGTCCTCTTGTCTAATGTTTCACCAATATCAACAAGTCAAATGTATTCCTTTGTTACCTTTGATTCAGTTGATCACTGCCATTCTCAGTATAATATTAGGACAAATGATCATTTCATTGATTCACAGAGGCTACACCTTCAGGTTTACTGCTTCTCACTGGTGGCATACGATACCATCTTCCTTCCATCCTACTATCAAAGACCTCCATTACCAGTGATCCTGCCATGATAATATCATGCTAATCTACTTAATGACTTGTAATAATTAGCTTGTGTTTGTAGTCTGTTTTGTAATTGTATTTTATATACACAGTATGTCCAGTTGTTCTCACTTGTAGCTTTATTTTTGTTCAGCTAATATCTGTACTGTATATTTTTAGTGTAGTTGTATGTTGTTACTCCTGCAAGGAAGATTGGCCCTAGCTGATTACATGGAGTTTAAACTATAATAAGTCAAATTGATATGAAATACTTTAGTACAACAACCAGCTGAGAGAAGAAAGAATGTTTACAGCTGAAATATCAATGTTAATGGTCTAATAATAATAATAATTGATAGACATTTTATTGACAAATAATATGACCTAATTGTGATAAAACTGTCGACGTATGCAGATCAATAGATTGTGAGATATGTAAATAATTATAAACATTTCAATTTTAGCGAAGTCAAAAACTATGAGTTTGAAATTTAGACCACTCAAACATTGTCTTTAGCCCACAGCAAACTAGTTATTGATATAACCATGATTTTCCATGATAGTATCTGTAACACAAGCATACCATTATGTGTGTTAGGAGGGCAATTCCCTATATGCCTAAATACCAGCTCTAAAGATTACAGTACCTGTAACACTCTATTTGAAAAAAATTACATCTAGGCAACTCTCCAAAGTGTCTATGCCTCTAGTATCTTGCCAGTGACAGTTAAAGGAGCCAGAGCATTCCCAGTGACTGGCACACATCTCTATAAATCCACTCATGAAAAGCAGTCCAAATAACTCAGTAGTATGGCTGTGGTGTGAATGTGTAGTGTATTGGTATGGCCATCCATTCATGGTGAAAAGTCAAGTTCAATTGTGTGTGTGTTGTATAGCTATAATTCCCTATAATATTATGTTTTTCACTATTAACTCTTAAAGCCACAAAAAACTTTACAAAAAAATGCATGCACAAAATCCACATAAGCCACTATAGTGGCTATTAATTTTGATCAATTGATAACTCATATATGGAAGGTCACACAGCCTTGTAATGAAGATTTTCGGAATGCTGACATCACAAAGAATAGATACTACTTCGTCAAGTTATGACAGTTGAAACACAGGGGTGTAAATTTGCATAATGTTTTAGAGAAGAAGATACAGTATCTTTGAGGTTTGTAAACACTGTGGGCTCTAGTCTTGTAAAATGTGTCCATTAATCTATAAGTTGATATGGTCCAGTGTCGCTTTTAGCAAGTCCCTCAAGATTAGTGTAAAACATTCGAGTGAACTGATGGCGATTCTTGCCGATTGAGGATAGATTTTTAACTGAACCAGGCAAAGAAGACCATGAAACACATGGAGAAACAGTACTAACTGTTTTACTATTGATAATCCCTAAAGCAGATTCCATATTTTACTTTCAAGAACTCCTCTGCCTGGTAGTAGCTAATACTGCCCATTGTCTCATTACTGCATGTTGGAATCTGATTGGCATGCAATGTAGAGATTTAGTTCATATTGGCAAAATATCCATTAACATAGTGATGAAAGAGATTTATTCATGATTAGCATTATGATTATAGAATCATTTTAGTAAACCTGTCACCCTCCCTCCTACCCCCCAATCAGTGCCTGTTACTGTTATAGGACTGTACCAATACCACATTTTACATCTGGTATACCAATATTTATTATCTATTTCCAGTACAGGTTTTTTATGTCATATAACACAGCCGATACTTAATGTTGAACCGATATGCATTACAGCATAAGAGTATGTAGGATGACCACTATGGCTGTGTTAAATCACTACAATTCATAATTATTATGCTTTTCAACAATGTACTCCTTTTAATTGTTGGTGTTCACAAAAGTTGTTTTGTCTTTTTTTGTAAGTGCAAATCACAAAAAATATCTACCACCAAAACAAAACGTGATACAAAAAGGAAAAAAAAAAAGCGAGGAAAAGGAAAAGAAACCTTGATGAGTTTACACCAAAGCCAACTCGTGCTAGTTAAGGACTTAGTCATTTGACAACTATAAGTTGATTTGGCCAGTAAGGCACTTTTCATGTTACATACGTATACTATACTTTTAATGGTGCATATAACTCAAGAGAAATATCTGTGTTTTAGAAAATTTTACATAATATTTCTATGATATCTCAATAGAAATCTGTGGTGTGGTTACTAGTTAGTAACCTGTGGTGTGGTTACTAGTTAGTAACCTGTGGTGTGGTTACTAGTTAGTAACCTGTGGTGTGGTTACTAGTTAGTAACCTGTGGTGTGGTTACTAGTTAGTAACCTGTGGTGTGGTTACTAGTTAGTAACCTGTGGTGTGGTTACTAGTTAGTAACCTGTGGTGTGGTTACTAGTTAGTAACCTGTGGTGTGGTTACTAGTTAGTAACCTGTGGTGTGGTTACTAGTTAGTAACCTGTGGTGTGGTTACTAGTTAGTAACCTGTGGTGTGGTTACTAGTTAGTAACCTGTGGTGTGGTTACTAGTTAGTAACCTGTGGTCTCACCTATGGTTGTTTACTACATTCATCAAATGAAAATCAGCAAAGCCAAAAAAATGTCCACTAACTTTCAGGAATCATTAGCATTCAGTTAGTCTAGGTGTTAACATCATTCTAGCCCAGAATTGTACCTACTTGTTACTGGCACTATTGTCATGTAGTGCCTGGATGTCATGCTGGTACAGTGGAAGCTTTACTTAAGAATTCCAATGCTAGCACGCACCGTTTGCCACTTTCTTTCACTCTTTCCTAACCAAAATTTCTAAGTCGCTTGGAGTGGGTCTGCTAATCTATTAGGGCCCCTCAGATAGTGTGGGCTTGGCTACGGGCCTTGGTAATTAAGTTTGTTCATAGCCCCACCCACATTGTCCTTGGGTCTCTAAATAGCATAAAAACCTTGTTGACCCATTCTAACTAATACGTAGACTTCCAATTGACCAATACTGACACTTGTAATAATTATATTGGTACGGATACCGATGTAATATCAATATAGGTATAGCCCTAGTGATTGTGTCAGTATAATTTTGGGAATGACATGTTTACCTGTTAACACTAGAGGTATAGTTATGTTGGTTAAAACTGGAAGAAAATGCAACAGAAATTCCAAAAAAAGTACATATTACCCTAAAGGAAGAAAGTTAGGTTGTACTAAAGGCACTTTTGGATTTGACTACACTTAACCATTATAGCCAAGGCACCATGAAGGTATTGTGAGGCTGGTTTCTGTTTTATTTTATTTTTTATTTGTGACTCATACAGTACTACCATATTGTACAATAAACAGTCACACTAGTTAAACTGCTCTAGTCAGGTAGAATAATGGAGGACGATTGCTAAATTATTTAACCAATTACTGAAAGACAGTGTACAGTAGTTCCAACTGGTTGGAAACAGTCTCTTATAGTTCACTGTGGGTGATGATTGTGACGACCTGAACATTTATAGGCCCATATCTGTGATTCCTGTCCTTGTGAAAGCATTAGAAAAGATTGTGTCAATTCAGTTTAGTTGATACTTGGAGCAAAACAAATTACTTCATCCACACCAAGGTGTGGAAAATCAGCAGAGGACAGTACTACAATAAACAGTCACACTAGTTAAACTGCTATAGTCCAGGTATATAGAATGATGGAGCATGATTGCTAAATTATTAATTAACCAATTACTGAAAGACAGTATAGTTCCAACTGGGTGGAAATAATAACTTATAACTGCAGTTCACAAGGGAGGTGATTGTGATGACCTCAGCAATTATAGGCCCATATCTGTGATTCCTGTCCTTGTCAAAGCATTAGAAAAGATTGTGTCAATTCAGTTTAGTTGATACTTGGAGCAAAACAAGTTACTTTATGCACACCAAGGTGCTTTTTGTTGTAGGAAATCAGCAGAGGACATCTTGCTTTATGTTGTACATCATATAGATGAAGGGAAAGTAGTGTGTGCTGCTTTTCTTGACCTTTGTAAAGCGTTTGACTCCCTTGACCACTGTTTATACTATTGGAAAGAATCAACAATCTTGGTGTTACAATTTCTGTACTACCTTCAAAACTATTTAAGTGATAGAGATCATAAGCGTTGTTATAAGTTTCAGAATGGAGAGAAATGAAAGGTGGGATTCCTCAAGGCAATGTACTGGGACCATTGTTATTCTTGATATATATGATTGATTGACATTTTCAGGTTACTGATATGGGCCAGTATATTGGATACAACATTTATTTGTAGTGGAGCTACTCCTCCCATCGCAGCAGTTTAACACACAATTACATCTGATACATAACTGGATCACTAGCAGTAAAATGAGATTAAACTGCAAAAACGTGTCACGCGATTCGAATTTGGTCCTAACACATTTTCATCATATCAGTAGTAGATAATTCTAACCTGAAATCAGTGCATAACCAAAAGTACTTGAGTGTGTCATTTTTGGCTGTAAGCTATCATGCACCTACCATGAACCTACCATGTATCTCAAGCTTGTAAGAAAATGTCGTACCATCTTTAACTTATTAGTTGTCACAAACATTGTCTGAATGCTGACCTGCTATAGTTACTGTTAGATGTATTAGTCTTATCTCACTTGCATTATGTCCTTCCTGTGTGGGGTCCTCCACTTTGTCAGCAGTCATTGCATCTGCTGGAACATATACAAACAGGACAGTGTGGATGTGCAAGTAACTATCTAAGTTTGACCATGTACATATTATTATGTGTATCTCAGTACTGCATGACCATTTAAGAAACTCATTTAATTCCAGTCCTCTTGTCTAATGTTTCACCAATATCAACAAGTCAAATGTATTCCTTTGATAATTCAGTTTGGTCGCTGCCATTCACAATATCATACCAGACATAATCATTCTTTGCTATTTCACAAAGACTGCACCTTGTATTTTCCCAGAAAAGTTTCATGTTTACTACTTCTAACTGGTAGAAAGCAATATCATCTTTATTCTATTCTACTATCAAAGACCTCCATTACCAGTGATCCTGTCATGATAATACGTATCATGCATATCTAACGATTTGTTTGTGTTTGTTATGTTTTTTGTCTGCTTGAAGTTCCAGTTCTAGACTACACATGTCCATGGATCATATAAAGCAACATTGATAAATTACTTGCATCCTATGTGCCCCTACTAAATATTTACTGAAATATAGCTCTTACTAACTCTTTAAATTTTTTTGACTGTCCTGGGAGACTCATCTGAAGTGAGGTTAACCATAGACTACTGACAACACACTGCTTTCCATCTTGTGATACTACTTCACTTCCAGACTTATCCACCTGAGTATCCACCAGTCACCGTATACTCTCGGGATATTACCTACACCAGTCTCATGATTTGCCTTAGCCGTTGTCCTCGTTAATGGCTGATAATCACTCTATAACAGGTGCTGTGTAGTATATTACAATGAAGTGTTGTTTCTTGTTTGTGTTGTGTCCTCGGTTAGAGGGTGGAGTGATTTAGTAATGCATAAACGGTCCGGACTTTAGGACTGCTGTTCCATCCAGACGATCTATGCATAGAGGGTCTAAAGCTGGTAAAAAGATCAGTTCATGAGATGTTTGATGTTTGTGAGGTACAAGTGACATTTGCTGTGCTGTAAAATGATAGCCAGCCTTCTTAGCATCAAAATAAGTGTCACATGATTGATGACAGCAGTAATGAAACTAGAGGCGGTAGGGTAAAAGGGATGCAGGCGGGGATGAGAAACAATTAATTAAGTTTGCATGGTCTAATGTAGTGAATATTTCAGCTTAATTTTGGAACCTTTTACTAAGGCCACTCCAATTGGTATTTATGTTTCTGGTCCCTTAAAATTAAATTTTAGATATGGGCAGGTGGAATTCAGCAACAAAGTAACAGAAGTATTGTACATTATTATAAACATTTCACCATTATCATGTAGTATAAAATAAGTAAGTCACATCATAGTTACAAAACGTAATAATAACTGGTAAGATACGACAGTACAATATGAGTACATCATGATTTTTGAATTTTGGGGTGTTTACCGTCAATACATTGGGGATAATATTCCTTGCACTCCATTTGCATCTTTTGCACAATAGACACGAATAGGTGGGTATTTCACAGTGTAATTTAATTTTTCAATTGGTTCACCACAAGCTATATCTCTTGTATAAACATCAAGTCCCTCTGGTGTCTGACTCGAGATCACTCATTAATACACCATGGACTTTTATTAGACAGCTTGGATTTTTGCTGCAATAGCCTTTGACTGTGCATCATTATTACAAGTGTATTCTTAGCTGGCACTGGTGTGGTTAATGCTAACATCACACAATACTTCAGATACACACCAAACATTTGTACAGCCCTATCCAGGTTTACTGGTACCTCTGTTAAATCCATGAACTCCTTGGACTATCCAATGAAAACACCAACAAGTGTAAGTATTTATTCTTGACTTCCACTTGGTCCTTCCTCACACTTCATTATCACTTCTAATTGCAGTTTATCTTTGTAAAACCCCAAAAACAGTATACCCTGGGGGCTCTAAAGGCATTACTGTCCAAGGCAGAATGATTCTGCTGGTACCCCGGCTTACAATTGTACAATTCACCAAATTCATTGAACTAGAAAAAGCAATAACAGTGTTTTATAGCTACAGTATATAACATGTACAAATACCTGTACTATAAATACTTACCAAGTACAGAGAAACAACGTTAAAACGATTGAAATGTCTTGAAGCAAGAAGCCATGCCACATAATCACGTGATATATGCACATGCGTGCTGTTGTATTTCTGAAATTAATTATTTTGTAAAGACCAGAAACATAATTATCAACTGGAGTAGCCTAAGGTAGGATGGGGAAATTTCGTGCGTGAGGCAATTTTGTAACTTCGATTTTGCTGGGCTGTAACTTTTCAACACTTTTATCAAATCAGTCAACATTTATGGTGAAGATATGTTAGGCTATGGAGATTAATTTACACTAAAGCAGTATGCTCTGGCTGTGCTAGTTTTCTCGAAAACACAGTTTGATTGAAGCACTGTAGCACAATTTTGCTGCCAAAAATTTATTACATGCCAAAGCTCACTCCAAGTTGTTTCTTTTAATCATTAGTGTCATTGTAATACTTCTACCTGCTAACTTTTAATAATTAGCAGCTACCAATTTCCAAAACCACACTTACTTTGTGGTTCAACCAATGCAACTGAATGATTGTGTATTGAAATCAACTGAACAAGGAATGCAGTGTTGCAGAGTAGCTGTGGTTGTTTTAAGGACTAACCTTGCTCTACGTTTTGTACCAAAGTAAGATAATTTTCTTAGGATTGGTGATCTTCATAGCTTGCAGCAGAAATCTACAAAATTATTCTACATGTGTTTTTTTTGACGCAGATATTTTGTGCCATATCTCCCTATCAGATATACTGAATCACTTACAATTTGGTATACATAGAGTGCATGAACACATCAGTGGTATTTGTAACCAAGTTTGGTATTAATTGATTGTGAGGATCATAAGTTATGAACTTGACAATAAATTATCTACGAAATCACCCTTCCTTATCTTACAATAAATGTGGTTATGAATAATGTAAGAAAATGTGCACAGTTTGTTAAATATGAGATTCTCTAATAGAGCAGCCAGAAAAGTAAACAAGTGCAAGGAAAAACTAATTTAGGGATCACTAGGAGTGCACCTGAAGATATACTAGTGGACATTTAATCCCCAATTCAGTTGTGACTGAAGTAGAGATTAAATGTCCACTAGTATATCGTCAGGTGTAGGTGACTCCACTTGTTTCATTTAATTCCTAATTGAACTTAAAATCTCTGATTTTTCCTTATACTTGTTTGTTTACTTTTTTGTACACCAGCACATAACACATTAAAATACTTGACATTAGACTTGGTTTTATCTGAATGGGCACACCGACTTCATTTACTGAAAAGTGACAAGTGGCTAGTACAATTTGTTTTTAGCTTTGTTCAATCCTTTAAACAACGTTTCTAATGAAGAACCATATGACAGGTACCTCTATAATCAATCCAGTCACTACAGAAAATACAGATGATTCCTGTTACAAACTTAGGGAAGTTATCATTTGCTGAATCAACACCTTGAGCTGTCAACAAAGATAAATGGGACACAAAGGAGGAGAGAAAGTTAGTCCATGATGGATGCATTGTATGTACTGTGGTATCACAGTTGGACTGAAGTGATGTCTAACAGACATACTTACTGATACCTTCAGACAAGCATAACTCAATAACACCTATATATGACTATGGGCTTGATTTTTTCAGTCATGTAGTAGAAATTCCTCTAAATGAAAGAAGTTCATATAGCTACACTGTACCTAATGGAGGCATTTCAAGGGCACTTTTGTGTTTGATTATACTTACTGTATACTGCCAAGGTGCCATGAAGGTATTGTGAGGCTGGTTTATGGGTCGTTGTTTTTTTGAGACTCCGTGATCCTTAATATACAGTACTGGTAAACAGTCACACTAGTTAAACTGCTCTACTAGGACAGTCTGGTAGAACGTGAGAACATGATTGTTAAATGATTTAGCCAATCACTGCTTTAACTTTATCAACCACATGATGACATAAATCAAAACACAGCAATTTAAATGTGTGTGTTCCGTTACTGACTCCATTGGAAAGATACTGTATCTATGAATATACTCATCCCTATTAGGTTATAAATTTCCTGATTCATGTGATCATGTGATCCACAATAGATAACTATGTAAATATTACAACATGTTGTGTTATGTTGTTACAGAGGATAGTGATATGGCTGAAAAGAAGAGGAGACCTACTGATGTGAGTATACACTTATTATACCTGTGTTGTGTATTGTGTTGTATAAATGTCAAACCTACAATGTGTGGTTGATGTATTAGTTTATGAAATAATGTTTGGACAATGGACAATTACTGGCCAATTACACTAGTTGTCAGGCCATATTTTGTCAGGAAATAATGTCTTTGTAAGTTGAGTGTGTGTGAGATATTGGCCAAGGAGGGACACCAAACATAAAGGTATTGGCATGTAATTTTTGTTGTTTCCTTGTGGTGACCACAAAGCCATTCCTAGGGTAAACTGTGAGGTTAACAGTTTACTAGGTTGTACCAGCCTACTTGTCTCAGTTATGTACCTGTATTGTAGTAGTAAAATGTACGTACTTATAACCTGTTAGCCATTATTACCTTTTACTTGTGGTATTCACCTGTACATCTAGAATGAACAAGACATCACTGTATCTCTTACAATTTTGACCTTAGTGATAAACCTCAATAATAAGGCCACTTTGTTTTATAGCTACACTAACATTGGTACCTGCCTTACATGCAGGACCATCTCCACATGTGTTAATAATGCTGGACACAGAGACCAAGCATTAAACACTAGCACTGTTCATGTAGGTATGTACCATATATGGTGATGTTACTTTTAAAGAACTTATACCATCCCTCAAGGTAGGTAAAATCAGTGTACCCAGGGACCCAGGACCAGGGAACCTGCGGGAATCCAACTCTTCTTGGAATTTTATACACTTCACAACATTCTATACTTGTACTAGGACAAGTAGTCTTGCATGGACAATCCACTTTTTCCCCATCATGGTGTCTCCCTTGACGTTTATACCAATTAGAAATTACAAGCTCCTCTGGAAAAGTGTCTGAAGCTGACTTCACTTTATATAGGCCACTTGCCTGCATGAGCATACGTACTAGTCTATTATGCCACCTAGCTACTAGAATAGTTTAGAAGCATTGTGCAAAATGTATGAAGTCTGGTTTTCGAGCTGCTGGAACTTGCTTAGTTTGGCTTAGCTAGTAATCGCTATTTACATAGAATATTTGTTTGCACAATATTTCTAAACTTTAGTAGCTAGGTGACATAATATACTAGCATGCTCATTGTGCAGCAGGTGAATGGTTTGTAAATGCAGTCAGCTTCAGACACTATTTCATAGGGGTAGGTAAAAACAGTGGACCCAAGGACCAGGGGACCCAGGGACCCAACTCTTCTTGGAATTTTATACCCTTCACAAAATTCTATATTTACACTAGGTACCTTTGTAAGTAGACTTCATGACTAATCCACTTTTCCCCCCATCATGGTGTCTCACACAATGTCTGACGCGATGTTTAAACCAAGTAGAAATTATAAGCACCTCTGAAAATATAGTGACATTTATAGGCCACTTGCCTGCTGCACAATGAGCACACTAGTCTATTATGTCGACTCACTACTAAAATTTAGAAACATTGTGCAAATGCACCACGATGTATGAAGTGTGGTTGAATGTCGAGCTGTTGGACTGAAACTTGCTTAGCTAGTAATCGCTATTTCCCGTGATTATTTGTTTGCACAATGCTTCTAAACTTTAGTAACGAGTCGAAATAATAGATTAGTGTGCTCATTATGCAGCAGATGAGTGGCCTACAGTTTCAAACACTTTTTTCAGAGGCACTTATAACTTCTAATTGGTTTTAAAATAGTGTGAGACACCGTGACAAGGGAAAAAGTGGATTAGTCATGCAAGTCTATACTTGCAAAGGTACCTAGTATAAGTATAGAATATTGTGAAGGGTATAAATTCCAAACAGAGTCAGGTCCTTGGGTCCCCTGGTCCCGGATCCTCGGTCCCTGGGTCCACTGTTTTTACCTACCTCTTTCATAGGCGCTTATAATTTTTGGTACAAACATCATGCGAGACACTCTGATGGGGGGAAAAGTGGATTGACAATGCAAGATCACTTGCAGAGCCAGGTACCTATAGGACCAGGGGACCTGCAGGAATCCAACTCTTCTTGGAATTTTATACACTTCACAATATTCTATACTTGTATTGTATTAGTCCTACTGTTTTTACCCACCCCATCCTGCATACTGAAATTAATGATGTGAAACAACAAAGTTATTTGTCTGTGGTTTTGACAGGAATGTAGCCCATTTATTGAGTGAGTCTTGCCTACCAGTGCCTTCAACGTGCTGTAAAGAACAAATAAAAGCATTGGTACCTGCTGTACATGTAGGGACAACAAATGTGACATTATTAGTATTCTATATTGCTGTGTAGCATACATGTTGATAGTGCTTTAAACATAATCCTTATGTCATCCATATAGTGACATAATGAACATGCAGGTTTAGTTGAACTACATACAAGCTAAGACCATTAAAGGTGGTGTACACACAGCACAGTTTCTGTCTCTGCATGACATTTACCTTATTGTCAACAAAAAGAAAGAAATGAACTTGTGCATAATTTAAAGGACATGACTAAAATGCGGAGCAGACTGGGAAAACAGACTCATAAATGAACTGGGAAAACTTACTCCAAACGTCTATTTGCCACTCCTGAACAATATCAGATGCTGCAGTGACTGTAAATAAACCTCTGAACATTGTCTTGAAACTTGTATAAGCCGATATTAAGTAGAGCTGTACCGATAATCGGATCAGCCAAAATATCGGCCACCGATATGGATTTTTTTACCAATATCGGCATTGTATAGAACAGTATCAGGACCGATATCGCTACCGATATTTATACAGCAATAGTTCGTATATAAATGGATTATAATATTGATTTTCTACATTATTCATGTGGTTGTTCAGTGGCAGTGGCTTATTTTCACCCTACAGCAAGCGCTACGTTACGAGAAGCCTTACAAATACATGCAATTCTATTGTTTGTTGCTGGAAAGCTTATCAGTCTTAAACAAAGCAGTTTTATATATAGTACCTTTGTAATAAAAAGAAGAGTCACAGGACAACCAAGGAAACCTACTGTACCAGCCTTCACACAAGCCAATAAAATGCAGAAATATCTGTTTAAGGCTTCATTGGAGTATGCATAAAATGTTTGTGGGTGACTAATTATCTGGATTACACAATAGAAACCGAAGCCACCATCACCACAGGCATAGAGTGAGCAATGAATGTACCATTTGTTGTTGAATAGTAGGTAAATGTACACTTTTGCATAGATTAACTATGACTTTTATTTGTAATGCAAATATCGGACTGGCTATCAGTTATCGGCTTCTTTTGGTGGTATACATATTGGATATCGGTACATGCCAAAAACCCATATCGGTACAGCTCTAATATTAAGCACCACACTTAAAACTGCTGTTGAACTTCATTCTTCCGTGCTGAATTAAAAGTGCATTCTTCATGGCATGACTTTATAATGCTGTAAACAAGCCAAAGGTGACTTGTTGAAGAGATGCTGTTATTAATAATAGATTTGTGTTCAGGTTAATTGCTACATAGCTTTGTGGCTGCTTCTCAGTGTAACAGGTTACAGGAGGTGATGGGCTGGCTTTCAAAGTCACACCACAGTTTTACTTCACCAGCTGGTTAGGCTGACTGCAACAATAAAATGTGCTATAATTATAATTCAACCATGTCTACAGCACTGATAGTGACAATTTCACCCATGACTGCTATTACCTGAATTTATTAAACCTAGTTTTAAGCGCTGGGCTTGTTGTTGGCTTGACTGCGCTTTAAAATCATGGTTAAAAGCTTTTGTAAGACCTTTGTTGTGTGTAGTATTGTTTATGGGATGTTATGCTATGAGCTATACTGGTATTTAGGCTTGTTTGAACCAGTCCATTTACGAGTCCGTTCTGCATTTTAACCATGTCCATTTGCAATTGTAGTTACTGCATGGCGAGCAAAGAATCAGAGCTTGTTCTATGCTATGCACTTTCAGTATTAACGTTGTAGTGACACTTCTTGCCATACAAAACCCCATGCTGGTGTTTAAACATCATCATTAATTTTATTGTCATATATGACATTTAATGATCCTTTAAGCAGATCTAGAGTGAAAAGATGTAAGCAGGATTAGTGAAATGGTTGAGCAATTGCACACATAGTTCCTCATCGTAAACTATGGTATCTGCATGGTGCCAGTAATATCATTTTTCAGATGCACATGTATTTGATGTAGTTGTACTACTTGAAGAGGTGTATGGCTAGTTTAGACAACCATTACAAAAGTTACATTGCTTATAACATGGATAGATTAACATGTGTGAATAAGTGGGCGATGCCTATCAAAATGGGTGTAGTTGGAGATGGTCGGATATCCAAATTTCGTGTAATAACCATTGCTGTGTCAAATTTGGTCAAAATGTACACTTGTTATGCTATGCCACTACACTATTTCTAGTAGTGGTATGTATTACTAATGTCACAGTATTAGGCCATGTCAACTTAATTATTTCACAGGCTTGACCAGCCCATTGTTCAAAGATTAAAAAATAACTCACCCATGGAAAAGGAAACTAAAATGCCACTAAAAACTGAAACTCTGAATACAACCCTTGTATTATTCCAATACAATTAACTACTATGTATTTACCTGCCATTCACCTTCTCAAAACATAACTCAGAAATACAGTATGGTTGCAAATGAGTTGCTGCTTTGTTGAGACTAAACTTCCAGATTTACTAAAATTGTTTTCATAAATGTGTGTGTACCTATCTATTTACCTAACTATCTACCTATGTTTGTCCGTATGCACCCACATGAGCAAATCATTAAAATGGCAAAAGTAGCTTTATGTAAGAAGTAAAAGCGAAGTAAAGTCTGTATTAAACTTCTGCACAGGTAAACTTTGCTCTGAGGTAGTTTGCAGTCTGAAATGTGGGTGTGGCAGCTCTCCTCAGACTTTGCGAATTACATTCCCTTTGGGGTTTACAGGTGGTTAACAACTAAAAACAATGGTGCAGGCCTCGTAGACTACTAGGAATAGCCTATCCCTTCTAGTCGAAAGGGGATGTATTCTTTGCGTACATGAACGAAAATGAAGAGCATGCAGCTTTCAGGCTTTATCAAGAGAATTTGTGGCAGAAAACATGATAGTCAAACTGTAAAACAGTTTAGAAGATACTTCTGCATTTGTATAATATATTGTTTGTTTAACAAGCGCTTCCATAGCAGTGCATAGCAACGTAATTGAAAGAATTATGAAATATGAGAGTTACGCACTGATAATATTATTTATTATCGCACAACCAAGAACACTATTGGTTAAAATTATAAGATAGTAATACATAGTTGGTTAATTCCAGATGAGTTAGAGCTAGTGTAGCTGCATGGCGCCTGGTTTTTAGAAGTAGCACAACATCAACTTGTTTTTGTACTCATATTGTTCTGATTTCTGTTAATATTACATACTGACCTATCAACCCTATACTCTCGATATTTTAGTCTGTGAAACAACTAATCAAGTTGAAGTGTTCTTAATGTAACAATCATTTACCACAATAAAAACAAATACCTGTGGTAGCTCAACAAGTCTCATGTGTCAATACCACAAATAAACTTGTTTACATAAATTGACCAATTGCCAACATCGTCACCTGACTTCAAACATCTGGTAATTCTCTACTGAAATAATGTGGAATGAAACATGTCCAAAGGAGTCCTAGAAGGTATGGTGGTATCTATCTATTCTATATATATAAAGCTGAAAATGTCTGTCTGTCTGTCTGTCTGACGGTCACGCTGCTTACTCACCAGACTTGGCGCGAATCGACATAGTCTGTGCTGATAATGAAGTGCTCATCATCCGCCTACTCTAAGATTGTTATCACGAGTTCACGCGTGCTTCCGTTCGGTCTCTACAGCGCGTAGAAGGCCAAGGTGTAGAGAAAACTTGAGCAACATTCCTTTGAAAACCACAGCACATACTGTTCAAGTGGTAGAACGCCTGACTAGCGTGTAAGAGGTCGTGGGTTCAAATCCACGTGTTGACAGATTTTTTTCTTTCTACTCAGTACCTTTTTGTGAACACCTTTTTTTAAAACACGACTTTTAGCTCATCATATCTTGGCATACAAAGCACGTATCGAGGCGGGACGTTAGCGAAATTAAACGCCCATCATCTGGCAACTCGAGTGTTGTTGTAGCAAATCAATACGTGCTTTTGTTCGCTCTTTATAGGGCGATGAAGGCACTAGTGTAGGGAAGGATTACTGAAAAGTTGAGCTACATTCCTGTCAAAACCACTGATAAACAACTGTGGCGATTTGTGCACCTCCCTTAACCCCAAGTTATTATAACCAGCCAGGGTTCAATCCCCGCCTAGGTCATAACTTTTTTTTTCACTTTTGGGACCTTTTTGATGCACCTTTTTGCTCTATCTGTTCCATGCAAGTCTTCATCTACAAACTCTTATGATCAGTTTTTCAGCACTGGCACTGAATTACCTCACATAATAGGGACTCTTATAGCACTTTTGGGACAGGGCAGACAAATTGCCAACATATTTGTCCATCTGTGTGTCGGTCCAGTGTGTTGTATTAGAGTAGGTAAAAGCTTCTTTCACCAGTATCCAGAATATCTACATCTTTGTTTTAAGCACATAGGTGTGCACTGACATGAAAAACTGTTTGTTCAGACTTACCTCAATACTGCTGTAGTAATAGGCAGCTTGCATGATTGAACAAATACTACTGTGCATCTGAAAAATGATAATACTGGAACCATGCAGATCCATAGTTTACACCGAGGAACTGCATCTGACCTGGCACAACTGTTTCACTATCCTGCTTACATGCTTTCACTCTAAAGATTCATACATTACCTTATTGGTCAATTACACTGCAGGTGTTTCAAAACTGGGTTTTTGTATGGCAAGAGGTATATGTGTCACTGCAACATCAGAACTGAAAGTGCATAGGACAAGTTCTGAACTTTTGCTTGCCATGCAGTAACTATAACTGCAAATTGTGTTGACTGTAAATTATGCTCAAGTTCATTTCTCTTTGTGACAGTCGGTAAGGTAAACATCAAAATGTAGAAACTGAAACTATACCTTGTGTACACAACCTGTATGTAATGTAGGGTATACTATATACAATTGCCTTAGCTCGCATGCAGTTTAACTAATTAGCTAGCCTTGTATGCATGCTTCACTATAAATTATTATGTACTGCATAAGGATCATGTACTTTAAAGCACTATCGACATACATGCTACACAGCAAATATAGGACACTAATATTTATGCTTGGTTCCCAATATATTAATTATTGTTGCATTAGTTCTCATGTAAAGCAGCAAAGGTTTCGTTTGTTCTATACAGCACGTTGAAGTCACTGGTTGGGAAGATGCACTGAATAATTAAGCTACATTCCTGTCAAAACCACAAACAATAAACTTTAGTGTTTTGCATCATTAATGACATAAGAAAACCTCATGCTCTTTAAAAAATGTGACATCACCATGTACCCTACATAGTTACATTAGCAGTGCTGGTGTTTAATGCTTAGTCCCTCTTCGTGGCATTAAAATGTTTAATGTGGAGATGGTCCTGCACATAGGGCAGGTACCAATGCTAGTTGAATATAAAAAGCAGATGATATCAAAAACAGTATGACTTAAATATCACAGTTTACTAATATGATACTGGTATATTGGCCAGTCCTATTTGTCATCATTCATTACACACTACTAACACTAATGTAACTTAGTTAGTTTACTTTATTATTGTAATCCAATAGTGCTCCTAGTTATAGCTAAAGTTCAGTCTCTTTAACACTACACTATGCAAACAGACAGAAAAGGTATAATTTGTCTAAAATTAATCAAAATAAGCATCTATCAATTTTAATAGTGATAATGTCTTCACCTGAGAAGCTATTTTGGAATCATACTGTAAACAGTGGTGAAGAACAACTTGTATACTAACAATATGCTAAAGTTCTTACATTCTCAGCAATATACCTTTGTACATAGTTGAATTTGGCTTAAAGATTTTACCATAAATTGGCATAGCTTGGTTTTAAATAAAAATGACAAAGATCTTGTTTACGTACATACTCCATTGTAAACAATCGCATGTCATTCATATACTGTACTCTTGGTTATACAGTGTAGCTACAGGAATGATACACAGATATTCAAAACTCTCCATGACAACAAGTTAATAAGATAGTATATGGTGATAACTAACTTTTCACACAGTGGCAGAGCCATCCTGTATAGCTGTACGGTAGTTATCATCCAGCAAGGAACTTTGACAATCCCACGCACTGGGATTTAAGAGGGTATCACTAAAAGGAGGAATGGGAAATGAGGAAATGGGAAACTGAGTATTTCTCTATAGTTTGTTTTCGACATATTGGTGATATTGCTAGCAAGTGAGGGCGTAAAAAGTCATCAGTGAGGGTGCAAGCTGGACATAAAGCTAAGTGCATAGTTGAAACTTGGTATTTGAATTCATTATTCGATGTTCGACTGTAAGTGCAACTTTGCTAAGAGTAGCTAGAGTGACAATGAACAAGACTGAATGAAAGCAACTTTCAAGTGTTCTCAGTATTGTGCAAACTCTACCTCATTCTTCCGACATGTGATCTCAGTCAATACATATTTGTGTATCTCATGCTGTGATTATACTATAGTGTGATTACTCTACTCAGTGTCACAAGTTCTCTTGTCACTGCTGCTAACACATGGTCTATTGTACGTATGTTGTTGTAGCTATCAGATAGTTACTCATGACATTTATATTTACCATGTGCTTAATGTAGTCTCAGATGTAGTGGTCGGTGAAGTAGTAGTAGTAGAACAATTGAGTTGCCAAGGGAATCTCTTACACTGTATCATAATCACAAAATGTTAATTTATATCATGTACTATAGCTACTACAAACATTGCAAGGTGCAATACTATAAGTCACCTAGTTCACTATACAGTCATGATAGTACTGGTGAGCATATACTGGTAGTGGATTGGTGTTTTGTCATTACCATATCCTTAAATAAAACTGGACCAGCTTTCTTGGAATACGTTATTTGATATTTTCTTTTTGAAGGAACTGAGTACCAGTAGCTGGCTAGTGACACTCTACCCAAGCTACTATCATGTACAATCACCTCTACATATATGCTGATTACACATGTGTCATATACATGTACATATAATCATATTACATTACCATGTGTATGTGTCATTAGTGGCTACTTACATTCATCATTCTTGATAAATCATAATTTGATTAGTGCCGAACTTCAAACCAAAAGATACAGTAGTTGCACTAATTCCATGACAGTGTTGATGGAGACTTGATGTAGTGACAGGAGAATTTGAGTATGGTAGGAGGTACACAAATATGATTGAGATCGCTTGCCAGACGAATGAGGCCAAGTTTGCACAATACTGAAGAGCTGCATTCAATCAGTCTTTCTCATTGTCACTCTAACTACTCCTACTCTTGTAGTAAAGTCACACTGACTGTGGGATGCTGAATAATTGATTGAAATACCAAGTTTTGACCATGCACTTGGCTTTGTGTCCAGCTTGCACCTTCACTGATGGCTTCTGACACCATCACTTGCTAGCAATACTGCCTGGAATACGACAAATTAAAGTGTACTTTAGAGAAACACTCCGTTTCCCATCTTCTCATTTCTCATTTCGGTTTCCTAATTTCCCATTCCTTCTTTTAGTGACACTTGATTTAAGATGGTTTAGTTGATGTTAGACTTGTTTCCTAGAGTAACACATAATGTATTGTAGCACATCATTCCTTTTTTCAATAGCATGCTTATTTTTCAAATATTACTTTTTATTTTAAAAATATTTTGTGCAAGCAATGTGGGTTACCGTATGGAGGGAAACTTTGGAGGAGGTAAAATTTGGAGAATCAAGCAAAATATCGCTGTTGTCGAAATAAAATCTGTTGAATTATTAGCAAAGCGCACGCCCTATTTAATTAATTAGATTACTAATTGCTGTGTCTGAAGCGAGAACTGGGAGTGCCACGCCTCTTTGGTGCCTAGAGTCAGCTATCAACTAACAGTAGATCTACACTCTCTGGAATAGTGAATGTCGTACTTAATATGGTATGACTTGCTACTTGTCACGCCCGTTTCGAGATGAGGTTTGAGTACACTTGCATGTACAGTAACTAGTTGACTATAGCTAGCTACCTAGTGAGGTATAGTTGAGTCAAACCTTGCTTTAGCGTGATGCCTGGCCCAGTAGCCCTTGGTCGAGTAGAAAATTGATTCATCCGAGGCTTGGTTTGCTATTTTCTTCACCAGCGAAAATATTTGGATGGGGAAAATTTGGCGAATTCATGGTCATTCGCCAAATTCGCCAAATTTTAATGGCGCCAAAGTTTCCCTCCATACGGTATGCTGAGATGATTGCATATACACTGAGCACTGTACGTTTTGACACTTAGTTTGTTGAAACATTAGAATGAAGTCATTTCTCTTCAATTCAAGATAGTATTACAGCATGATTGGATATTATTGTAGTTTTAATATGTAGAAAAGATTTGAGTGGTGAGCACTTACATTTACTCTAGCAGTGAAAAAAAATAGGGATTATCCATTATTTTCAATGTTTTTGCAAGATTCCAGAGAGTAGGTTAGGGAAGAGGAAAATTCATCTGTACACTGTTTTAAAAATATGGAGGCCTGACTTATAGGAACTAAACACTTGGGCTTCTATACAGATAAATGTGTTATGTCATAATGCACATATTGAAGTACAATACATATGTGTAAAGATGATAATCATCATTGGAGAGTTAGTCCACTAGTAATGACCATATTGTGTTGTGGTATTAGTGATTGTTGTTATGGGGATGTAGTGTGGATGATGTAATAACATGTCATATATTAGGATGAGAAGAGAAGACTTCACAAAGCTATAGATAATGATGATGTAGAGACCATTAAGAGAATAATGGAGGAGGGTTCAATCCATGTAAATGCTTGGATACAGTATCAAGTAAGTATAGTTCTAGTTAATGTCCACAATGATGTAATTTTATCAAATTATAATACTGCTAATCTCATACATTACGTGATGAAGCAATTGATTAAATTTTTATTAATTTGTGAAAAAAATCACTGGGGAGAGTAGGAGGCTAGAAAGCCTATAAGAACACCCCCAAGGGATGAAGTGAAAGTGGATAAAGGCTCATGGGTGTTCTGTAATAAGAGTACATTTCACAATATTTTCCATAATTGCTTGAATATTTATGAAATTTTCTGGTATCATCTGAGTATAATTTCTCACACTGCTTGTGGTTTAGCATATTTAGTAGTGCTGCATAATTATTCTATTGTGAACCATGGTAATAGTTCGTAATAGGGATTGCTTTGGAATTTTTGCAAACTCCTAATACTATAACCTGAAAACCACTTTAAATAGCAGACTTGGAACACTCAGAAGATTTATTAACTTAGAGAAATGGTATTGTTTTGAAAAAGAAAAAGAAAAGAGCTAGGTGAAATTTGGGGACATTCAAATATTGAAAATGTGTATCAAAATGTTCATCTTCATATTATTTTTCATTATTCATACGAAATATATTCATCTTATTGTTTCACAGGTTTACAGCAAAATTTAATGTGAAAAACTATGTCCATGACCCATTCATTTATAGACCTGTTCGTTATCCACTTAATATACGTAGTTCAGAGATTTTTCATCTCGTGAACAGAATTACGTAATTTATTAAATCTGCCATATTGGAGCACCGCAATCTCAACTAAGGGTGACCTCAATCATAACAATAGTTCAGTTTGTCGTATGTGATTGTAATAACCAAACTGATCTTTGTCCTGGCAGCAACCAAGACAAAATCATTTCCTTTCATAGAATACCAGCAGTTCATGACAGAGTTTCGAGTTAAGAAAACGTCGACAAGATGGGTATCTTGCTGTTATTCATAGAGAAGACCTCAATATTCATGCTCTAGATAAGTACAGAATTTGTTTGAAGCATTTTTGGTCTGGAAAGACTGTACTACCAAACAAGCCCAAACTGGCTATCAACTTTGCACCTTGGACACAGAGGTAGTAACAGTGAAAACTTTTCGAGGGCAGCAATTGAGAGGTATAAATGAATATGGGAAAGAGACCAATGTGAACCAGGAAATGGAAGAAGTGCTACCCAATGTAATGGGTAATGAAATTGATTTGATTATTTCTGAAGAAGAGAAGCTGATTGCAAGCGAGCAAATTGAAATTGCACATCAATAATTTAAGGCAAAGGTGTCAAGTGATTGTGAGTGTTCCAGCAAAGTAGCCTTGCTGGAGAAAGAACTTGCTGATAGTAAAGAAGCCATCAATTCTTTGAATGAACAACTGCAACTGATGAATGAGAAGCATTTACGAGGTCCCTTTACAGAAGAAAGTCTGTTTGATGCAACTGATGATGCCATGAGTTCATACTCTGCTTTACCGAATTTTAAAATCTTAAAGGCTATTTTTGAGCATGTCCATAAAACCTTACCAAGTGATGGGATCACCAAGTTGTTTCCTTTTCAGGAATTCATGTTTGTGATGCTTAAGGTTCGGATGTTGGGAAGGTCGAGTGAGTGACAAACATCTCACTGAACACTGTGGCATTTAAAAAAATTATTACCAGGAGATATAGTCTTGGCTGATAGAGGATTTGACATTGCTGAGTCAGTGGCTATGATGCAGGCACAACTGCTTTCACAAAGGGAAAGCAGGAGTTGTCAGCAGCAGAGGTAGAAAGCACTAGGAAGATAGTCAATGTTAGAATTCATGTGGAGCATGTTATTGGTTGTGTTCGCCAAAAATATTCTATATTGCGTGGTATTATTCCAATCAATATTGTAACAAAGAGAGTGGGAGAAGAAATCCCAGCCATTGATTGGATAGTATGAGTATGCTGTGCCTTAAACAATGTATTGGTGTGTCAGTTGTACCATTTGAATAACAACTTTAGAAATGATACATTATAATTACATACATGAATCAGTAAATTATAATTATTGCGATTTATTGCTTGTCTTGTCTTTTCCTTTATGTTTATTACTGTTTCGGCAATTGGGACAGTACCATTTTCCTTTTGGTATAGACCTACTACTCATATTCAAGTATTTGAGATGGAACCACTTTATTTTACAGTCATTATTATTACAGCAGATCTTCTCCCCTCATCTGGACCACTACAGATACAAAACGTATCATCTTCATTGGTTGATAGCACTCTGTCCTTCTGCAACTCCAGACTGACTACTAGTCGATGACCCGTCTAGATCATTGGATGATGTTACAGCTGGCCGCATAAACCAGTAGCCTAAATCTCTGGCAACAAGCAAGTGACAAAGAACTGCTCAGATTTCAGCACACAGCTATCCCAAAACGATTCATTCCTTTTAATGTGCTCAACATACAGACTAGGTTCCTTCTTAGAAGAGTCAAATGTGAGCAAACAAAAATTACAGTACAGTACACCACAAACAAACATCTGCGTTTATACTTGGTAATAGTAAGCATGACTCTGATTCAGATGAAATGAATCACCTTGCTTGACCAGACAAAACTGACCATCATTGTCTACTGCATCTTCAATGCTATCCTCACGGTGACTGTAAGGACACTTCACTTCCAGTACACACTTGACACAACAGTCACACTGCACAATACTATCAGGGGAAGCTCCAATGTGTGGCCATCTTGGATTAATAAACAGTCTATTTTCTGAAACCTGTAGGTTCTGATGATCTTTCTTGGCAGCCTTACATACTCCTCTACTGCAAGCTTCTCATGTTTCCTCCCCCAATCTGTTTGCTTGCTGAATACAAACAACTCAGGGTAACAAATTCTTATAACAAAGCTCTTTGATGGATTCATACTATCTGTGTGGCACACTACTTTCATATTGGAAGCAGTAACTCTTCCAGCTCGGTACTTAAACCAAAGCTTGGAATTTGCTTGTTTCTTCGTTTCAGCCTCAACCTTCTCAGCCTTTTCAAGAGTAACAGTAAGTGAAACATTTTTACATACATCAAGTAAAAGGTGGTATTCAAATGTAGCATACTCTGGCTTCTGAAGTGAAGTAATAGGCTGTGGGAAAGTTGACAATGACATTGTAGAAATGTATCAGAATGCTCTGAGACAACTGATAGCACAAACTTTGACCCAGTAATACTCAAGGTATTAAAAAGCTGTGCTAATTCTTCATTTGTTGACCTTATGCCTTCTTTAGATTTCTCCTTAGGACTATCACACCCATCGATTATGTCATCTAGTTTATGCTTTTTACCTCGTGCAGAAGTAAAATCAATGTCCTTAACTGGTAGACACTGTGCTGATTTCAGTGAGGATGGCAATATACAAGCACACTGGCCATCAGTACAGGTTCTCCCTCCTTCAATTCTATTAACTGCTTCCAAGTAGAACAGCACAGCAGCTACATGAGTGCACACTTCACCAAGCCATGCCATGCAGTTACAGTGTGCACAACAGACTTGACCATCTTGCTCTGTTATCAGCCAACACTTCAGAGGAGTGTCACTCAATTGTTGGGAGTGAAATACCTGCAAACAAACCGACAAGTTACACTCAATTTGTGGATTATTCCTTACTCTTCCAGTTGTAACAAATTCTTTTACCCAGCCACACACAAATTAATTGTATGCCTCTAGTCCCTTTCTTGCTACAAACTGTTCTGTTGTTATAAAACTAGTCCTGAGCACCAAATACGACAGCAAGTCACAAGCGTCCACAGGAGGGCAATCGTCACTTCTTTCGAGATATCCAAGCGTACTGGTACAGAAGGGACTGATTCCACCAATTATTCCGATCTTATGTAAGTGATGAGACTTCGCTTCATCTGACAAACTACTTGCATACGATGATAAAGTAATATCTGCTGCTTCAGACATCCTAAGTCATTGTTCTAAAGTAGCAGTGGTGCTCCAATATGGCAGCTTTAATAAATTATGTAATATTGCTCACGCGATGAAAATTCTCTATAGTTCTAAGTTCTCTTCACTGTTATTTCCGGTGGTTCCATATAACTAAAGAAGTCTTACAGTAATAGAATATACTAGTTTTCTTTGTATGATTGTGTGTACTGGTGTTTGGTGAACCATGTTGAAGTGTTACTTAACTTAGTTACTTTAAAACTGTAGCAGTACTTTTCATCTTTAAACAATCACATATTAAAGTGTCGCTGATAAGATTCTCTTCGCATATCTGATTTGCTGCAAGAGGCCATATATAAGTTCATTCATCATTTGTGCTGCCTCTGCTTAGCAGCACTCATGCCCACTTATTTGTTGTCATGGATTTGATTCATTTTCCTATCCACACAAAGGAGTATATACTAGTAGGGTTGGGCCATATTGAAAATCTCCTCCCAAGGTAACTGTGGAGCTTATTATCATGATGCATACCACGGTATTGAAATGAGCTAAAGCAAGTACACTAAAAACAGTTCACACATTATCTTCGAAGTCTGTTTACTACTTTAACGACAACTGCAAGGAGGTTGGTAAAACCATTGTAACTTATGGAGATGCCATGGAGTGTATATAAACCTTGAAGGAGATGAATCATGAATGACTATAATATAGCTAGCAGTTGGTTTACTAGCTTAGGCTTGCTAATGTTGAGCCAGATTCTTTATCCCACAACATAGTAATGCTACATCCAGCTGGTAAATGTCTCCTATGGATTCTAAGGATCCCTTGAGTTAGGCTTGTTTGCTAGTATATATAAAGAGGCTGAAATACTGATTGACAAGTACTATAATTATGGCATTTTTAACACGTGCAACAAGAAGCAGCTGTATTTCGGCCTCAATATCACAATACCTATATAGCAGTTTTTTTTTTAAACAAGGTGGAATCTGTTACTGCCAGCTGTAATATTGCCTTGTTACCTTCATACCAGTATATCACCCAACACTAGATACTAGTCTTGTTAATTTAATATTAAAACTATTTACTGTATCGGTGCCATATTGTCTACCCACAATTTGTAAACATGCATGCTAATGCTGACCAAAAGTTGCTTACAGCATTGTTTCCAAGTGCTTACCCAAGATAATGTTATTTTTCTGATATTTCTAGTGGAACTCTTATTCACATGATATCTTCCAAAACTTGTCAGCCTCCTGCAATTTAATGTATAGTGTGTTATTACAGTACAGGCCACTTACAATTCACACACGTGTAGCATTTTGTAGGTCATGCCATGTATTTTTCTGCATGAGGAATGCCACTGCCACGAGTGGGGAATTCTATGGCCATGCATGGGGACATGAGTGCAAAATAGTATCCAGAGCTACACGTGGTAAAAGCCATGGGCAATACATAAAGAACACAGTATGATTACTTCACTAGCAGTGGCATATTTCATTACTGCATAAGTGCAGTGTAGCTACGTACATATAATGTAATTTTGCAACCATTAAAAAAAAATACTGCACATATGTATAGCTACGTACTTACCCTGTCTTTTCAATGTAGATATACTTTACGTCACTATCTACCAAACTCTGGCACCTGTCTACTGCAGGAGCAACAGCTAGGATCGATTTCTCGAAACTTTGAAAAGAGCTCTCTGTGATTGTAATGAAATGCATTTATATATAAGTAATGATTGTAACACACACATGAGGTTTGCATCTGATTTGTAAATACGACACCCGAGGGCCGCAGGCCTGAGGGTGGAGTGTTTACAAATCAGATACAAACCGAATGGGTGTGCTCTAACTTATTTGTGGTATGGGGCATGCGCAGATCAAAGGCGCCCATTTGTAACGCGGAAGGAGCATGAACGCAAGGCTAATACTGGCTACCGCTGAGCGCTGTGTAGCTCGTTTGCTATGCACAAGCGCGAGGTGCCATCATCGATGCCAATCACTCCAGTCATTGTACAGCTTCCAAATAATTTAGACGGGTGTAACTGAAGTGTCTGATATTCATTGTTGAGTGGTGCAATGCTACAATAGTCTTGGTTAGCTTAATTTATTGGCGAACGAGAGTGTGGTAGATTATCGGGCTCAGTTCAGTGGTTGTACTGCTTCCCATTCATTCAGACAAGTGCAGTGTTGTGTGTTCATTCGTTCCAGAGCGATTTACCTCCTTGTCAGTCCTGGACATTATTAGCCTTGCATTGTGACTTCCTGTGTTGGTCTGGTGTTTGGTTTCATTTAAAGTCTTTGAACTAATTAGTGGCCAGACTGTGTGGCCTAAAGGAGGTACTTAGCCCTGCTACAATTATTTGTAAACAGGTTTACAACTGATTTGTAACACTGTCGGCAGCCTTTGATCTGCCCACGCACCATACTACATGTACAATTACAGTATATACCACTTTCACACCTCACTTCAAAGGGAAAAGAAGGTGTATAAATGGTATAATAGCACTGTTATCGGTGCTCAGGAATGCATTAATGAGAAATGGAGGTAGTATATACAAGTTGTAGTATGGTGCGTGGGCAGATCAAAGGCTGGCGCCAGTGTTACAAATCAGTTGTAAACCAGTTTACAAATAATTGTAACATGACTATGTAAGTACCTCCTTTTGGCCACACAGTCTGGCCACTAATTAGTTCAAAGACTTAAAATGAAACCAAACACCAGACCAACACAAGAAGTCACAATGCAAGGCTAATAATGTCCAGGACTGACAAGGAGGTAAATCGCTCTGGAACGAATGAACACACAACACTGCACTCGTCTAAATGAATGGGAAGCAGTACAACCACTGGGCTGAGCCCGATAATCTACCACACACTCGTTCGCCAAGAAATTAAGCTAACCAAGACTATTGTAGCATTGCACCACTCAACAATGAATATCAGACACTTCAGTTACACCCGTCTAAATTATTTGGAAGCTGTACAATGACTGTAGTGATTGGCATCGATGATGGCACCTCGCGCTGCATAACAAATGCGCTACCAATGAATAAACTAGCTAACAATGAATTAACTAACCATCAAGACAGTAATTGATGAGTCAAATCGTTCCTTGTACACAGCGCTCAGCGGTAGCCAATATTAGCCTTGCATTCATGCTCCTTCCACGTTACAAATGGGTGCCTTTGATTTGCACATGTCCCATACCACAAATCAGTTAGAACACACCCATTTGGTTTGTATCTGATTTGTAAACATGACACCCGAGGGTGTCGTGTTTACAAATCAGATACAAACCTCATGAGTGTGTTACAACTATTACTTATATCCCTCCTAGGAGTGATATAACTTGTATATGCTACCTCCTATTTTCATTACTGTATTCCAAGCATTCTCAGAAATCATCTGATTTCTTTGATCAAATTGTGTGATCTCCTCTGCTTTAATATAGCGACACTTTACAGGATCGATAGTGGGTTTTAATTTTGTAAAGTGAGCCAAAGCATAGGCCATGGACTTGGGAAAGAAGATACTTCGTTGTTTTACTGAATGAAGAAGGTCACAGGTTAGTTGGTATTGTTCTTTTGATTGTATAGTCACATGGCGATATCCAGACACTAGGCGTAGCACTTAATTGATTTGGCCATTAGTGTTAACAATATTACTCAAAAAAAAAAGAAGGCATAATGGCGGTTGGACATTTTTTGTGTTGGGTTCTATTGGTGATACTTATGTTGTGGCGGACCCAGATCTTCCCTACTAGAGAAGCAGTTGTGTTTGGTGACACTATAATTCAGTCTTACTTTGCGTTTATAGTGAATTTCATTCACCTCGTGTGGTGCTCATTAATTGGAAGGCACGTCCTAGTTTTGTTCAGCTACTACTATCTCTCTGCAGGGATATTCACCTAAACCCAGGACCAGATATTTTTCCTTGTGGATTGTGTGGAAAGCAGGTTTCTGATGATGACAAGGCTATTTGCTGTGATGGATGTAATAAATGGATCCATGTGAGTTGTGATCAATATACTACAGAAACGGCATATGATGACATGGTTCACAATCCTTCTTCAGACCCATGGTTTTGTGGTGTCTGCATTCACAGTGATATGGATGTTTCCTGTCAGCCTCATAAACATGATTTACAGTGTGTTTGTCTCAATGCCAGAAGTTTGTTTCCTAAACAATATGATCTACTGGGTTATTTATCATCAAGCAGTGTTGATATTGTTGCTGTGACAGAAACTTTCTTAGATGATACCATTTTAAGCTCTCAACTTTGCCCACCTCAATATACACCTTTTCGTAGAGATCGTGATCGACATGGTGGTGCCGGGAGTACTCATTTTTATTAAATCCTCAATTCCTGCCATTAGAAGAACTGACCTTGAAACACATTGTGAAATGTTTTGGATTCAAATTCAAACTAGAGATGGTCCAGTATTGTTTGGTGTATTCTATCATCCACCAAATTCTGATGCTACAATTTTAGAAGAAATGAATGCTGCCATTTCAACCATTCCTGGCAAGTACTCTATTGTTCTATGTGGAGATTTTAATGTTCCAAATATTGACTGGTCTCTTGCTACTCCCACTGTTTCATCACCTGTTAATTCTACAATTTGTTCTCTTGTTCATGATAATTTTCTGACTCAACTAGTTTCTTCACCAACTAGAGGTGATCATATCCTTGACTTGATCCTTACTAACAATCCCAGTTGTGTGTCTAATGTAAGAGTTGTTGATAACTTGCCGGGATCTGATCATGATGCTGTAGAGTTTGACTTGTCTGTGTCTTCAGACGATATTGTACAATCCAGCCGAGTTTTATTGAACTACTCTAAAGCTGATCTTCATGAATTTCAGGAAGTCTTATCACATATTCCTTGTAACTGTATTCCCACTGATAATGGTATAGAATACGCTTGGCAATACTGGAAAGACTTATTTTTCTCTACAGCTACTTCAGTCATTTCTACTGTCAAATGGAAACAGTCTAAAATGAAGCAATGGTTTACATCAGCTACTTTGCATTTGATAAGAGTTAAACGCCGTGTTTATCACCAAATGAAATGTCTTGGATCTGATTTGTTGAAAGCCAAGTATAAAGCCATTAGTAACTTGGTTCACTCTCAAACCAGAAAAGACACATCAGATCATGTAACCAATTTGTCAAAGTCATATTTTGCTAACTCTAAGAAATTTTGGAATTTTCTTAATTCCATAAAGGGCCGTCGTCATCCAATTCCACCTCTCAAACATAATGATTCATCAGTCTCAAATGATAGTAGCAAGGCCAACATTTTCAACCAATTCTTTCATTCTGTCTTTACTGTTGAAGATAACAACAGTCTCTCTGAACTGCGTCAATCTTGGAAGTCCACCCTGAACTGATCAATTCAATAGATTTTTCTATGGATGAAGTTCATCAGGAGCTAGTAAATCTCCAGAAAGACAAAGCCTATGATCCTGACTGTGTTCCTGCATGCCTATTTACTTCAAATAGGTGCTGATTTTCTTGCTGCACCACTCAGCAAATTATTTCAATTTTCCCTCTCCACTGGGTCTTTACCCAGGGATTGAGTTACAGCTAACATTGTACCAGTTTATAAAAAAGGTGATAGTCATCTTTCATCCAACTACTGCCCAATTAGTTTAACATCAATTGTAATTAAAGTAATGGAGAGATTAATTCATTGTCAACTTTTAAAAGCATTGGAGTCTCACAATCTTATCAGTAACTATCAGCATGGTTTCCATGGTCATTGTTCCACTGTCAGTCTGTTACTGACAACAATTCATGATTGGGCAGCTTGTCTGGAAAGGCGTCACTCAGTACACTGTATTTTTCTTGACCTAGCTAAAGCCTTTGACTCTGTGCCTCACTCCCGTTTATTATTAAAACTTGAATGTTTAGGAATCAAAGGTGATCTCCTACGATGGCTAAAGTATTTCCTTACCAAGAGGTCTCAGAGGGTGATTATTAATGGATCATTTTCAAACTGGCTACCTGTATTATCTGGAGTGCCCCAGGGATCTGTTCTTGGGCCTCTATTGTTTTTATTGTACATTGATGATATCTACCAATCTATTTCTCATAGTTCAGTTCTAATGTTTGCAGATGACATAACCCTCTACAAGGAAATTGTATTTTCGTCAGACCAAGATATGCTTCAAGTTGATTTGTCAAAAGTTTTTGAATGGTCTCATAAATGGCAACTGAGCTTAAATCCTTCTAAATGTGAGACAATCTGCATTTCTTATAAACATTCACTTCCTCCTGCAAGCTACAGATTAAATAATCATCTTTTATCCACCAAATCTGTTGTACAATATCTTGATCAATTCCCACCTTAAGTGGTCGGACCATGTCAAGTATACCACTGCAAAGGCAACTAGATCCTTAAATATTTTTCGGCATTCTCTTTATACATGTCCATCTTCTGTTAAAGCTGCAGTCTATAAATGTATTGTCCGTCCTACACTGGAGTATGTTTCTCCAGTATGGTACCTGCACTCATCTGGTGACATCAAATAGCTGAAAAATGTTCAGCGCAGGGTAGCCAGATGAGTTTGCGGAAGCCGTTGGAATTCTGCTTGCAAACAATGGTCCAGATCATCTGACTGTTGCTTAGATCAGTTGGATTGGCCATCATTACACCGGAGACAACCTCTAGACATCAAAGGAAATTATGCGTAAATTTTCTGACTAATGATAATACCCCATTGAATGTTAGGGTTTGGCCGGTGGTCACCACCAAACTATCAACAAATTAATCAATGGTTGCAATCATAACAGTAATAGACTAATGAATACTCAATGTCTTTGGATGACTGCCCTCCAGCAGTTTGATCAATTATTAGTCACATGTAGCACTTTAGATGTTCAGTAAACTAAGTGTTTCAGATGTTTGAGGCTTGAAATACTACTCTGGTCAATTCTAAGTTGACTGCATGCATGCATGCATCATTCTAAATACGTTCATCATCCTGGATAAATAATTTCGAATGTTTGAACTCCTAAACTGGCCTAATCTACTCATGCATCTTTCACAATACCACGGCTTGAATTTGCTTAGATTGCCCTAAAAATCAGTGCATGGAAACCAAGGAATTCTGGTCAGCATGAGGCAAGCTAGCTTATACAGTAAGTCTTGTCTGTTGGCACTGATTCTGGCAAGATTATCAAGACTCACGGTAGTGAGTCGCGCGGCCAAGAAACTACAAAGCGCACGCCCAATTAAAAGACACGCTGCCACTACTGTGAGTTATTTACGTGTAGGGCCTGTTTCACAATATTAGCCCTAGATTACGCAACATCTCTCAATAGATTTGTATTGCGTTACGTGATAAAAAAATCTTTAGGAGTCGTCATCATCATCATAGTTTTCTTGTGACCTCGCTAAAATAAAAAAGTAACCATCGCAAAATAACAAATAGGCGTATTTCACTTTATTTCTCTACCTTATGTTACAACTACTGTCACGTTATACCAGTCAACATAGTCGTGTTTGTATAGTTCATCTAGCACTGACATTATCCAATCCTGGTTTGCCTATACGTGTATTTTCTTCAATCAAACCTCTAATCCCTACAATAACTTTTAAAGGCACGACGTGGACACAAACTCTAATGCCTGATAAACAAGTTGTGACAACGTGCTGAACCGTAAGTTCCCTAGGGATGGCGTTTTAAGCAGAAATCTTTTAAATTCCATTTAGTGCCACACCCGATGCGAGCGTTTATAAATCGCCAGTTGTCTTATGGTGTGAAGAACAAAATCACTAGCGAAGGTGCTTTAAGCGTACTCTTCAATTCTCTATTTACATGTAATTTTTAATAGATTAACCACAAAGGCCGATAAGGTGAATACAAAAGGTAACAAGCTTTTAGGGGTTACCACCTCTATGTAGTGTTTACCATGTAGCTTGTGTTGTGGCTTTCATTAAGTATTATGCACACACAAATGGTGCAACAAAATTTTGTAATGGATTGCTCGAATGTGGTTGGTGGTGTTGTGGCTCGAATGTGGTTCGTGGTTTGCCAGTGACCATGTATGAGTTGGGGTTGTTCCACACAACTTACACAATATTCAAATTTCATGATGGCCATGAAAATTTCTTGCCATATGGTAAACATACAACAATGTGTAACAACATTAATCAACATCACATCAAGACTTGACTAAAAATAGTTCCAACAATAGTGATGATTTCTTGTACATCAGCATGACGATACTGAGACCTGTAAAAGAATAAGCAGGCACTGAAGTTAACCTTAAATTAAACACTCATGCAACTGACCTGGAACATTGGTCGCAACACCAAAAACACTTGTTTTGATATCTGATGACACAATCCAGCAGGCACTGAATTAAAAGAGAATGTACAAAAAATCAATATGCCGGGCTGTATCAATAATAGCATGGATAATCAAAATGAACAAAAATTATATCCCAGGCTAAGTGAATGAATAACATAACTGTTGGGTAAGCATGTCAAACCTGAACATTAGGACATTAGTCAAACAAAAGTACGCTATCACAACTTGGTCATAATACAATGTTTGTACCACTGGACTTCACACTGGTTGCCCAAAAATTGTGCCATTCCAGGACAACAGCATAATTATGAAACAAATAGTTACTACAACACAGAAGGCTTACTGTTGTACTGTCTACACTGATATACCATAATTTAAAAACATAACAGGTAGGCATTAAATACAATACACTTAACATCTGGGTACTAGGAAAAAATCACTAACATCACAACATGTAAACTGACCTAGAAATTAGCACCCTTGATGCCACTACAGTCTACACTGGATATTTGTTTGAACCCATCAACACTATACCCGATACATCTGAGTAGACTGACCTGCAAATCACATCACTAGTATACAGTGATAATTGATAACTACAAAAACAACAATTGCAATAATACAATTCTTCTGTACGTCAACTGACCTGAAATTCATGACACTCGATACCGAGACCTGTAAAAGAATAAGCAGGCACTGAAGTCAACCTTAAATTAAACACACATGCAAACTGACCTGGAGCATCGGTCGCAACACCAAAGACACCTGTTTCAATATCTGACGAAACAATCCAGCAGGCACTGAATTAAAAAGAGAATGTGCAAAAAATCAATATGCCAGGCTGTACCAATAAAGGATGGATAATCAAAATGAACTAAAAAATATATATATCCCATATGCAAGTTAAGTGAGTAACATAACTGTTGGGTAAGCATGTAAACCAGAACATTAGGTCATTGGTCAAACAAAAGTACGCTATCACAAACTGGTCACTGATAATTGATAACTACAAAAAGAACAATTGCAATAATACAATTCCTCTGAACGTTAACTGACCTGAAATTCATGACACCTGTATCTTTGTTCTTGCATGGTCTCAACTTACATATGTACCATGATCACATTCAACTGCTAGTGGATAAATCAGTATGACCAGATGGCCTGCAAAAACCAACAAGCAGATGTTAAATACAATACACCTAAAGCCTGGAATATGAAAAATATTATGTAAGCATTATTCCACACTGATATAATAATAGATTATAGGACGTTGTGGAACTTGCCTAAACGTGTAAACTTGAACATGAGGATAACTACATAATCTGGACACTTGGAATTGTCCAATACCTGATGAACAAGTTAGTACTAATGACATTCACTTCAACATTTTATCCCAGCTGGGTGAATCTCTTGTAACTGAGTAAAAAGGTGTTTATTTTCCACCTGCAACCAAAGTTCTACATTTCGATCTGTGGTTGAGTGTACATAAACTGACCAGGAAAATCAGTATGCCATAGCCGGGGTATGGAAATGGTTCCTTTCCTTCTGTTGTGACATTACTTACAGCTGACTGGTAAATGATCATTGATGTCCCCATGGACCCCAACAATGAGTATATCAATAACTTCACAAGTTGGAATGAATTTCCTTTCAACATGTGGTGGAATAAATTTCCTTTCAGCATCTGGTGGACAGGTCCATAAACCCTATCGCACAAACACGGTGAATCAGTGTGTGGTGATGTGACACGTTACACAAACTTCACTCCTCGTTTCGTTATTATTCAAGACCGGCATATATCATAGAGTACCTCAATCAGTATTCTTGACTCTTACTTCTTCAAGCGTTGCTCAAGCGATGTAGTTTCTCACGAGGGGCTCGAGTTTCTCATTAAAGGCGAGCCGATTAAAGTACGCCTCACCATCTAGTTACATTCTTAAACCATTCAATTTAAAATCACGTATCACGAGTGTCCGCTTAAGGTAATTAGGGACTTTCCACGAGATTTCCCCTAAATAGATCACGTGTTAGTTGTCAATCCGGTGGATTCTGGTGGTATACATGGTTGAACAATGCGGTAAGTGTACATATGCTGTCAATAATTGTTTGTGCACTGCTAAACTAAGTTATTTTTGTGTGATAAGCATGCTTGAGGAAGGGTCTGGGGGACGACACTAATGTTTTGACAGCAGTTGATGATGGCCAGGCAAAGAACTGCGAGAAGAACTACTGTGATAGTTTGATAGTAGGGAAAAATTCTCACCCCTATAGCTCTGCCTAGGGGCATTATCTACAGCTACTGTATTATGTTGCTGATATGTACATCTGGGCCAAGAATAAAGGTGAAAGTGGTAGTAAGGCTCAATCCTATTATTCTGCTGAACAGGCAAGGGAGTCTGGGACTCTAGGGGCATGCTCCCTCAGGAAAGTATAAGTACTACAACTTTTTTGTTTTAATTGCTTCATCAAGTATAAAAATTTCAGTCAAAAGGTGATGATCGAGGCTCTGTTCTTATGCACTAGTTGGAGTGGTTGTATCGATACTGCAATGTGGCAACCTTGAGGGGTTAGTACTGGCATTATCCTTGGCAATACTATTCCATCTCCCCGAGTCTTGATGATTGAGTCCTCCATTCCTTTCTCTGCTGCTCCAATCCTGAAGTTGTGACCACAGTCAAAAGGTGACGATCGAGGCTCTGGTCTTGCATCTATACTGTACTGCAACACCCTTGAGGGGTTAGTACCGGCATTGTCCATCGCAATACTGTTCCATCTCCCATAAACAAGTCTTGATGGTTGAGTCCTCTATTCCTTTCTCTGCTGCTCTAATCCTGAAGTTGTGACCAAAATAATAAAAAATGGTTATAACATGATAAATGATTATGGTGATAACAATTACAAATGTATTTATAGCTGTGTAGCAACTGTAAACTAATTAGTCACTTGCAAGTTTAATTAGGTGTCTGAAGCATTTAACATGCACAGATATGAGATATATTCGTCACATGCAGGCAGTAAAGATAGATTTACTCTAATAGAACAGTCATACTACACCGTAAATTCATACTTCCGAATTTACGGTGTTATAAAACAATCATTATTATGTATGGATTTTACTGACTCTCCAAAATAATATTCTGCATTAATGTTAATTGCTCATTTCCAAAAAAAATAACCTTTTAAACCAAATGTAGAGTCTACCACTGACAAAAATGAGTGATATCCACCCCAAAAACACCTTCGCTGTAAAAAAGGCACGCCCAAGAAACTACAAGTACCTGGAACCCAATGTAAAAAAACAAAAAGAAAACAGCTCAGCTGAAGTGAAAAGTAACTGGTAACTTAAAGAGCTGATATCTGAAGCGGCCAAGACTACAATTACTAAAGTTTAATCCACGCAAGAACACCTTGGCTATAAAACAGGTGTGTACATGAAAGTAACTGGCAACTGTAATGGCTGATATCTGAAGTGGCCAAGAATGAATGGTCATATACAACTTATTCAAAAATTTAACACTGAACCTTTATAATTCAGCTGTGTTCTATATTCACTCTTGCTGCATCGTAAAGTAACTTCTTTTAACTCTAATTGGCTGGTAATTTGGCCGCCTTTTTCAATCATCAGTATAATAGAGCAAAAAAAGGCGGCCAAATTACCAGCCAATTAGAGTTAAAAGAAGTTACTTTACGATGCAGCAAGAGTGAATATAGAACACAGCTGAATTATAAAGGTTCAGTGTTTAATTTTTGAATTAGTTGTATATGTGACCCGGTCTGCGAAAAGGGCTCTTATAGCCTTTCCAATTGCATATATATGGTAACCCATAACTTGACTGGTGAATATAGTACAAGCCTACAATTTGGTCACTCAACAACCCTAACCTGGCAGTAGCTGTGGGTGTAATTACATGGTGATAGCTTTAGTAGATTAGGAGTTATGATTAGCCAAACATGGATAATTGGAAAGGCTATAAGAGCCCTTTTCGCAGACCGGGTCACATATGACCATTCATTCTTGGCCGCTTCAGATATCAGCTATTACAGTTGCCAGTTACTTTCATGTACACACCTGTTTTATAGCCAAGGTATTCTTGCATGGATTAAACTTTAGTAATTGTATTCTTGGCCGCTTCAGATATCAGCTCTTTAAGTTACCAGTTACTTTTCACTTCAGCTGAGCTGTTTTCTTTTTGTTTTTTTACATTGGGTTCCAGGTACTTGTAGTTTCTTGGGTGCGCCTTTTTTACAGCGAAGGTGTTTTTGGGGTGGTTAAAGTTACTAGAGCATTTATATACTTATAAATATTAAATCAGAGCTCTACAGTGTAAATATGTATGTATTATACAAATAGTTTGGTCCTTTATCATACATATCAAAACTTGTCTGTACATTTTATCAAATGAAACCATATTCAGGTAATCTATTTTTACACAGAATACTGAGCTTACCATAAATTCTGCATTAATTCTGCAGAATTACACATTAAAGTTCTCCCTTTCACATCCTCACCTTGGTCAAACAAATTGGCCTTGTTATTCCTTGAGATTCCTTGTCCAATACAAACTATTATGTATTTTGTACAGTACATGCAACATACACAAAAGTAGAAGCATTGTCACCATACTCTCTCTAGCATGTTATATACAACATAAGAAAGCCCAGTGAATTTCCTTATACAACAGTTGCAGGTTTTTTGGGAGTTTCGACAGAAGCCTCCTTTGCAGCTACACTTAACTAACACCATTTATAGCTATTACACCCTCAGCAGCACTTTACTTTCCATCTCCCACTGCATTAGAAATGATCAAGATACTCTAATAGAGCAGTTAAGTAACTACTCTAATAGAGCAATCAAAGCTACACTTATAGTCACCATCTTTGCCCTATAGTTAGCTATAGTATTTACAGTTTAATGAATTGGATTTATTGTAATTGCTAACTAAAAATCCAATCTCAGAGCTTCTAAAATCTCAAAGTGTCTGAAGAAATGTCATCAGATGTCTTTTTCAGCTATACCAACTTTCAAAAAACCCCTTTTTAAAATCCTAAATCCACCTCTGTATAACAATGCCACCATACTGTTGTATCATTACCACAGTGTCATTGATTCACTCTTGATCAAAGAAGTATAATGCACACTCCATACAACAGTCCAGAATTATAATACACACTCATTTTATGCAAAACAGGAAATACCTGTGTGGAATTTGGAAGATTTGATGCAAGCTTTAACATAAGTGAAATCGTGTGCACTCTTTAAACGGTAACTACTGTACAAGAATGCCTACTCATCATACGTATGTTCACAAGAACTGTAATGCACTTTCATGCACTATTTCCTTTATTGCATATTCTTTGGAAGCCATGTATTTACCTACTGTAGATGCAATGCATAAGTGGATAGTTTCAACTTTGACTGCATGGCATACTCAAAAAGCTAACAATTAATGATCACAATTTGGCTGAGGTAACCAAACCATAAAAGTACTGGGCAAAAGTTATCAATATCATTTTAAACAGAGACAAATAGCGTAATCTGCCAATTATTGGCACGAACTTGTTCACCTGGGTGTCCTTCCGTAGCACAACAAAATACAGCCAGTACTTTTTGCATGCTGGTAAAGCACTTTATCGATCCTTTGCACAAGAAAAATCGGCTTGATATTCGTTTCATACTTGAAGTTACTATCGACAGAGCTAGCAAGTGCGATTAACCATTTATTGTCACCCGGTACGTATTATCGTAACCCTGTACATTCTTCTGTGCTTTATTATCGTCACCTCCTTGGAATTTTCATCACAGAAGCCCATCACTATTTTTTACCACTACAGCTACGATATCGATATACTGTCTTATCACCCACGTACATTTGTGTATAATTGAAAAGTTAATAACACACGTAACAACAGAGATAAAATTCAATAACAAACGTATTATCAAAGCGTAATGACACTATGAACACTAAACTACACAGTTAGAAGATATCTTTTCTTCTCCAGATTCATCTAGAGCAGTTTTGCTGATGCAGTCAACATGAATGGCAAAGTTCCTGAAGTGTGATTAGAGTCTGGTATAGTAGCAGGTGTACTTGAATGAGGAGATAAAGGTTCAGTCTTTGACATTAAGCTTGAACTTTCTGAAGGCAGGGCAGTAGGGATTGTAACAGCACTTCTGTGACTGGAGGCAAACCTGAATCCATATTGCAGAGTTCTAAAGGTGTTACGTTTTCAAAGTGGTCAATCAATCTATCTTCAGGATGATTTAGTTCTACATAGCGAGGATCAGGTATGTTATATCCATTATTATACCGTCTAACAAAAAGAGCCTCTTCTTCTGCAGTAAAAGTTGCTGCTTCACTAGTGCTGTGTTTGCCTTGTGAACTGGTGATTGACAAAGTATCAACTTCCGTAGACTTCTCCTTGGTAGGATCATGATCTAAAACTGCCTTTGGATTGAACGGACAAATCCCACAGGTTTTAAAACCACTAATTATATTAGCTGGCACCATACTTTTCAGCCATGCTTTAGCAAAGACCTCGTTAAAGTGGTATTTTGTTATGATTCTTCCTTGATGTGATTGGACAAACATATGGCACTCTTCATACCAGTGTTTTTTAACCGTCCAAAAACAGCTGTGCCAAGGGGTTACAATTCATGTGCGGTATGTGACACAAGAGTGAATATAATGACACTATTTTCTCTTGACAGGGTGATAGCTTCTAGATTGTAGTGGGAACTATGGCCATCAAGCAGATTCTCAGGGTCAATTTGCTCCAGCATGACACAGGAGGTGATTGAAAAACCATAGTTTAAAAAGCTCCATATCAATCCATTCATTTTCACTTAATCCATAGGTGGTACCACGGACCTCCTTCTCAGTCCAATCCATATTAAGATTTTTACATCAAAAATGATAAATGGTGGCATTGCTTGGCCAATAGCATTAACGCATCCCACTATTGTAATTTGTGATTTATTACCTACAACATAATCTCAAATACCTTCATCATCTTGATCTATTATGATATTTAGAGATTATCAGTTTACAATAACTACATGTGCAAAGCACTAGGAGGGGCATGCTTCCCAGGGGATTTTTTTTTAAACAGATGCTTTGAATGGCATCTGGAGGCTTTTTTACATACACAGTCTCTTTCTTTTTTAATACCAAAATAGCTTAGACTAAGCAGTATAAATAGAGTAATGGTTATATATTCTACTGACTGTTCTATTAGAGTATCGCACTGACTGCTCTATTAGAGTATTTCGATCTTTCTACAAATTCAAGTAGCTGAAAATTGGCGCTGGTTAATCACAGTAGCTCTTTGAACTACTATTCTTCTCACTGGTCTACTGCTTCCTACATGTCCCAACCGTTGCACACAGATCTAAGTAGATAGTGCCTCCTACAAAATACCCAACAGTATTCCACACCGCTGACGTGGGTGCAGCAAGTGTAATGGAGAAACTGGAGATGCCACCTTACGAGCTCACGTTGTACTGCTTAGATCACGTACGCTACATCACGATATAATTTCTAGCTATTGTATCACGATATAAAAAAATTATGTCGTGATATGTCGTACGTCAGCTATATCGCCCAGCACTAACCTAGAGTATTACATAGTGTATTATTATATTGGTACTTTTTCTACTAGCTAAACTTCATACTTCAGCCTTTGAAATCATTGAAAATACCATTACGGCATTTAAGCGTGTTAAGCGCCTCTAAAATAATTATCATTTTAATGAATGCAAGTGCTTTTTGCTTCAAAATTTTCTGCGAAGGCCTGGATTGGAGATTCAGCTGTGAAACAATGTTGTGGAGTGATTTTTTAATGATTCATTGCTAGCTAGTATACAGAATAGAACTATGTAGCCATATAGGCTTTTGAGCTATCAATTCACCCTGGCTGGATAGTATGGGATCACAGTTATTGAAAACTTCCTGAACCCGAATCCCCCTCTGAAAATTTCTAGATCTGCCACTATAATTGCATGAGGCTTGGGAACACTGCAAGGATTCAAGTCTACCACACAAGACTCCCTTCAATGTCTGTGCATTTCCTTCCCTGATAGAATAATCCCAACCATAATGTTAATTCCCTCTTTTTATGAAAGTTTTTATTGTATTATCATTCTTATAACAGCGCTAATGTAATTGGTTTTTATGTACTCATTTCCAACATAGTCTCCTAGTCCTAGGGGTGGGTTTTGGGAGGGGCCTTTTTATTCCAGCCGGTTACACATTTGGAATGACCCATACATGTGATATTTTTCCTGTGCCTGCGTTCATTGTGATAATGCCTGCAGAGGTTAATCTCCATATAGTATGGATCCCCTGAATAAAATCTTCCCAAACTCTGCTGTTAAAAAAATCTACACAGACAAAATTTATGAGAAACATTTTGTTGGTAATATATAGGCTGTACATACTGTATTAGAGGATCAAGGGGAATGGTTCCTGCATGTTCTGCAGTGTAATGGTGATGTAGGGTACAGAGACTATAATATTAAATGTGATAGACTACTGAAAGCCATAAAAACATGATCATACTTTGTAGTGAGAATGAATGTACACTGTAAGAATGACAAGATATTGATTTGAGCTTGAGTAAACATTGTGCAATGAAAAGTATTCAATGCTCTTTATACACATCACAATATTTAAATTGTATCCATAGATACCCATGACGATAATAAATTTAAAATGGTCACAATGTTACTGACTGTATAAGTGTTGCCTCTGTTTTACAGCATAAACTATATGCACATGCCTTGTGTCAAACTGTATTTTTAGTGTAAACATGAGCCTCATGCTGTAAGCAAGTTCATTCTTAAAACACCACTCATAAGACTTATTTTATTATCAATTGTTTAACTTATATAAATTGTGTTGTTGTGAACCTTAAAGGATGATCTTGATTTTGAAAGCATTATTTTGAGTGTAATAAGGTTAATTTTTTAGCATTGCTCAAAATTATAATAACCTAAGTGTAGCATGGAAGACCCTCCTTATAATTGCAGGAGGTCCCAAGTAAGCAATACAGTAGCAGTCAATGTCTTCATCACAAGAGAGAGCAAAATCACTACAACTACTGTACAACTGTGACATAGCAGAGGCTCCCTAAAATGGCCTTACCAGCTGCATGATCTGCTATGATATTCACATTGTGAATATCTAAAATGTGTAACAGCCCAAACTACTAACATATCTAGGTTGGTGATAGCATAGTTGGACTCAGTTGTGGACACAGAACGGCTAGCATATGCTACCGGATGTAATTTCTTATCATCTTGATACTGTGACAGTATGGCTCCCAAGCCCTGTTTGCTAGCATCACTCTCTAGTATGAGATCCTTAACGAAATCCGGATAGGCAAGCACGGATGCTGCTAATAACCTGCTCCTTAAACTTTCAAACGCTACTTCACAATCAGCTGTGCATTGGAAAACTGTTAGTGAGTAAACATAATGGGTGAGCAATCATGGCATAACCCATAACAAAACACCGATAATGAGATAATAGCCCAAGGAACTGTCTCAACTACCTCAAGTTAATGGGAGTGGGGAAATTCCTTACAGCATCCAAATTCTGGTTATTTGGCTTCAATCCAGGTGGTATCACCAGATGACCCAAGTAATCTACCTCATCGCAATCAAATTTGCATTTATTTGGGTTGAGTTTCAAGTCTGCTCTCTTTAAATAATTAAACACAGCACTCAGGTGAACAACATGATCATGCAAATATTCTGAAAAGACTATTACATCATCCAAATTGACTGATACAAATTCTTTGCCACCGTCAGACTGTATTTCATGCAATAGTCTCTGCATTAAACGCTGGAACACAGCAGGTGCATTCATTACACCAAATGGCATCACTCTAAATTCATAGAATCCCTGGTGGGTAATAAATGCTGTCTTCTCTTGGCTGTTCTCATGAACTTTAATTTTCCAATACCCTGATGTAAGATCTAATGTCATAAAACACTTCCAACTGGTCTAAAAAGTCGTTGCTTCTTGATAAAGGGTTTGGTAACAGAATTAAGAATACAGTAATCTACACACAATCGTAGTGTTCCATCCCTTTTTCTGACCAAGACAACATGAATGGACCATGAGCTCTTGGATGGTGTGATCACTCAACTTCTCTGCATCCTCTCTAGCTGATTTGCTATCTCTTGGCAGGAAGCAAAATGTGTTCTTCTCACACGTTGTTTCCTTGGGGCCTCATCACTGGTGTCAATCTCAAATTCAATCAGGTCAGTCTCCCCTCTCTCATCCTCATCTAGACTAAATATGTCATGATATTCCACTAACAGATCTTCTAAAAGTAGGTGCTCTTCTTACAGTAGTTTGTTAGACTCTTTCAGCATCTTGCTCATCTGTTGCAGTCTCCACTTAATTCGTTCAACTGTTTTCTCAGATGGTAGGCTGATGCTAAACAGGTGTACTTGATCTAGTAGGGGAATTACTGCCTAGAGACTCTTCACTAACAACAGGTATGTGTTCATCTTTGGCAATAACAAACTCCACTCCAACAACTTACCTTTCTGTAACTGACTTCCCAGTATTGGCTACCACTACTGCAGAAGAGCCATCCTCCTCTTTTACTTGTGTAAGAAACTCTACAATCTTCAATGAGGTGTCCAGTGAATCTGAAGGCTCTAACATAACTGTGCCTTTCACATTCAGAACTTGTATGCATGAGTGTGATGTAGCATTAAATCTTAAATTATTGAGTCTGGTTTTGATAAACTTACTGGTTAATAATTATAAGAGGAAGCTACAGCCCGCTTAGTCCCCTCCCTAAAATTTGCTTCTAATAATAGCTGTGTATACTGAGTTCCTCAACATATACACACATCACTAATGTGTTCTTCACTTTCACTCCCTGGCTTGTCCATCAATGACTAATTTGAGCAGATATCATTTGGGCTAATTAATATTATTGTTTTAGTAATATATTGCAAAATTTTGAAATTATCGAAATTGCAATAATTATTTTGTTAATAGGTATTGTGATATTATGTCTGTACATTAGTGGCATTAAAATATTATTTGTTATATAGATTAAGTCAATAATTGGCTAGGAATCCTTGTAACAGTAAGCTAACCTACCTGGCTAACCATAAATTTCTGAGGTGTGAACATCATTACATAACCTCAAAGCAAAAGCAAGTGTTAAAATAACACTTGCTGTAAACAAGGTTGATAGTGGCAGTAATGCATATTATATAGCACCTTATTTGCTTCCTATAGGAGTACTGGACAATACAATGTATGTAATTCAACTATTGTGAAGTATTCACTATTGTGAATAGTTAGTTTAGTATCGATTGTGATCAGTCAGTCCTAGAAATCATATGCATAAATAGTGAACATGTGATAACAAATTAATGATCATGAATAAAGCACTTGTGTGGATTTAGCAAAGTCACAATTTTTTACCTACGTACTTAGTTTTGTAATTGTGATAACATATAATTATGTACATGTATTGTTAATATGTACATGTATTGTTACTATGTACATGTATTGATACCATGTACATGTATTGTTACTATGTACATGTATTGATACCATGTACATGTATTGTTACCATGTACATGTATTGTTACCATGTACATGTATTGTTACCATGTACATGTATTGTTACCATGTACATGTATTGTTACCATGTACATGTATTGTTACCATGTACATGTATTGTTATCATGTACATGTATTGTTACCATGTACACGTATTGTTACTATGTACATGTATTGTTACTATTGTTACTATGTACATGTATTGTTACTATGTACATACATGACATGTGTACACATTAATGATAGCTTAATGTGATTTGTTCTTTGTGCCACTTTAAAATGTGTGACTTGTAATTGTATTTCTTTATTTCATGTTGATTTCATCAAATCTAATGGAACCATAGTGGGTAAGCTATCACTATGTGGTGTACAAATCTCATAATATTGTTATTGTATGTACATAACATGTGTACACATTGGTGACAGCTACATCTGATGAGCATTTGTACTACTTCAAAATATGGTAATAAATATGTGACAGTAAAGAAAGTGGTTAAAGCAGTGGTCATTGGTAAAATATTTATTAGTGGGCTAATTTTAGAAAACCGTCAATATCTACACTTTTTCAAAATTCATTTTATTTGTTCTTTGTTACCTATAGGGACAGAGGAATGGACTGGCTAAGTTTCAGCTTCATAAGTTGAGCATTGCTGTAAATATGGCACTAGACAACCAAAACAAGCAGATAAATTGATATGTACAGAAGTTATTGAGAAAATTATCCACGGGTGCTTACATAAACCATCAATAACTTACTAATTCAACAGCATACGGAATTGAATCTTGGCTCACTCCCTCACCATACTATTACCCCTACCACCCCTAATACCACAACAACGACCTCATGGGTTGTGCCGCCACCAAACGTGGGCCAGATATTAGGCTCTAGAATGGGGTTGTGCCGCCACCAAACGTGGGCTACTGTTCATTAAAATTCAACGTTATGACCACAAAATGACTGACAATCACAAGATCAGAGTGGGGGCTAGCTCAAAATCATAATAAAACAAAATAATAAATTTGTGGCTGCCCAGGCAAAGGCAGCACACTGTAAAAAACCTGGTAGGCTTTATCATTATTTATTTATTTTTATTTCCCTACCAGGAAAAACCAAAACAACTCCACTCGTGTATGCATAAGAAAAAAGTCAACTGTTTGCAATGCTGCTTTACTCCTTCAGTCTTTGGCTATCTATAAAAAATAAAAATAAAACGTCAAGAAAAAAAATCACATTAAACATAGCAACTTTATAATGGGGAGGGAGGGGAGGGGTAACCCACTTGTACGAACACGTTGCGTAGAATGTATTTACACACTTAAAACACCTTTTTAAACCCTATGTCATGTGAGAGAGGCTCACGTGACTACCAATAGTATTCATGCGGGAGCTTATTTTCTGTCTAATTCATTACATTCAACCGACAGAAAATACACCTCCCTCACCATACTATTACCCCTACCACCCCTAATACCACAACAACGACCACATGGGTTGTGCCGCCTCCAAACGTGGGCCACACATTAGGCTCTAGGGTTACAAAGAGAGCGTTATACAACATTACATCATAAACCCATCTGTTTGGTAACCAGTAATCTCCGCTCTACTGAGTCATCCACATAGCCATCTTTAGCATTGTCGGACTTCCAGCGACCGTGGCGTTTAAACAACTTGTCTGGGATCCCTTCATTAGCTGCCTTCGTACCTCCACCTGCCCTCATGCTGTGTAGTCCAAATTCCATTGGGTTATATCCAAGCTTGCTGAGCTTCTTTTTGAATTGTTCCCACAAGCAAGTATAGCTGATACAACCCAACTCTCTCAGGCGTTCACCCGCCTTGGTCTTACAAATAGGCCGGAACAGGGAACTTTGACTTTGTAAAGAGGTACCAGTTCTTCAGAGGTATCCCTGCAAACTGGCAACCGGGCAAGTTGCCTTACCACTTCTGGCAATGATTACCTCGTCTCCTTTTCTGAGTCGATCAGTTTTACTTTTGGGGATCTTAAGCACCATTGAGTCATCTCTAATTGATATATCCTCCGCCTTGATCTGAATCAGCTCGTTAAACCTGAGGAAACCAGCAAATGCAATAAGGCATGCAGTAGACAACCGTAAATCTGCTAAAGTACCACTCAGCCTCGCATCAACCACCATCCGCTCAAGCATCTCAACTGTGGCTGGAGCCTTCTTGCACACTGGTTTAGCCAGCATCCTCTGTAACCCTTGAAGTGTGGCTTTAAACAGAGGTGAAGCCACTGGAGAGACCAACCCTGCTGTTGAGTGTAACCAAGCCCGAGCATTGCAGGCCTCCTCCGCTGCTGACTTGGATTTTACTGTTTCACCTATCCACTGGAGGTATAAGGCCACATGAGCTTCCTTGGCTGGAAGCACTGGCAACTTATGCTGCAGAGCCCAAGATTTCCACCTCCTAAATGCTGACCAATATTTCTTCACTGTAGAGTCTGCCCGACTGTGGAGTACTGTGCCTGGTAATTTTGCTGCCAGTGCTCGCAGCATGGGATCCTGCAGCTCACTTATCTCCAACCAGAGTCCTTGAGAAAACACTTCTGCAATAGACACAACAGGCACCCACTAGTACAATATTTCATTTATTCTTTCTATTTTATTCATCTGTATTTATTTATATTATATTTTTCAGCTACCTACAGGTGTACTTCCATTTATACCCTCCATGATACCTGATACCATTGTTTGTGTGCTTGCCTTTGGCTTTGGGCCACTTTAACAGACCTTTGGCCCAGGTGACAGGCTTCCTCCTTACAAGCATCCACATTATCTATCCCTGTATTAGTCATATGTAGCACCAGGGCTCCTGACTGAATCACTCCAGGCATTCCCGGTATGTGACCAATGCAACATCATCTCCTGGCTGTGATCTCCATTGATCGTGAGCCTTGCCACTCCCATCTGCAATTGCCACTGCCGTACCCGACAGTACTCCAGGCCGTGACCTCCCTTGGTCCCACCAGCAGAACTCCAGGCTGCGACCTCCATTGGTCTTACTCTACAGTACTCCAAGCTGTGACCTCCATTGGTCTTATACAATAGCACTCCAGGCTGTGCCTTCCATTGTCTTGTACAACAGCACTCCAGGCTGTGACCTCCCTTGTCTTATACACAGCACTCCAGGCTGTGACCTCCACCGGTCTTACACAACAGCACTCCAGGCTGTGACCTCCACTGGTCTTACACAACAGCACTCCAGGCTGTGACCTCCACCAGTCTTAGACAGCACTCCAGGCTGTGCCCTCCACCGGTCTTACACAACAGCATCCCAGGCTGTGACCTCAACTGCTCTAGCACAACAGCACTCCAGGCTATGGGCCCATTGGTTGATACAGAACAGCACTCCAGGCTGTGACCTCAAATAATTGTACACAATAGCACTCCAGGTTGAGGCCTTCTTGAGTTCACCAAAGACCACTTTGAGTTTGTCTGTAACAAACTCAAAGTGGTCTTTGGTGGACTTGTGATTATTTTGTTCATAGGGGGTTGGTGTGAACTGGAGAGGTAATCTATAGCCACACTGGATCCAATCTACCACTGTAGGTGAAGCTTTAAGTACCTCTGTCCAGAAGGGGAGGTGTTGCTTAAGCCTCCCTTGCACGTCCACTATCTGATGGTCAACTAAGGGCCCAGGTTCTTCCCATTCCCATGACCTAGTAAGTTCCCACTCATTGGACTCACTGGGTGTGACTGATTCCAAACAATCCGAAGGCTCCTCACTGGTAGACCTGTGTCCCAGTGCTGTTTGCCCTGAAACCCTAGCTTTGCCTAAGGGTCCCCAGTTCCAAGGCCAGAATTGTCAACACCTGTGACCTGGTTATTAGACATTTGCTTTGCTGTGCTATCAGCACATGGCTTCTGGACATGCCCTTTCACACCAGCAGCCAACTGTGGGCTGTGGTTGTCTACCTCTGTGACACTGTTACCCCCCACAGAGCCCTCTGTGCTTGACACCATACTACAATTTGACCACACTGTATCACCAGCACTCACAACTGGTTCATCAAAAGGATACGGCTGATAGTTCCTGGGGCATGACCTTGCCAAGTGGCCCCACTGTGAGCAGGAGTAGCATGGCCCAATGGCTCTGGTCATCCTGGATTTAAATGGAGCCCTCCGTACTCCGCCATCATCCAACCTGGTCGACCCTTCGGTCCTTTGCTTCTTCTTCGCCGGCCCGCTAGAAGCTGCCCACTTGCGCTTGCTGTATCTCTCCTTTCGGGCACGGAATAGCCGCTTCTCGTCATCGGAGTTGTCAGCAAGCTCATCAGCCTCGTACTCCGCTACCACAGCCCAATCCGACCGGCCAGCAATCCGGATATGTTTCTGCTGGACGCGGATCTCATCTTTACCTCTGTCTAGCTCCACCTTGGCCCGCTCCAGGGCTTGCTTCGAGGCGTCGTCGGCAGTAGCGATCTTATCCAACTGCTTCTGGGCATTTTGTAGGCGATCATCCACCTTATCGTTGAAAACGAACTGGTGCTCGCAGCCTTTCTTCTTAAATGTGCAGGACTTTCGGTTGAGCTTCTCCAGTACTTGTTGCGAGCAGTTTGCCTGCGTCGCAGCTACTTCCTGCCGCAGCTCGTGCAGATTCGCGGCGAATTGCTGCTCCATCCCCGATTTGGTCGCCGCTATGGCATTCATGATCTGTTTGAATCGGTCTTCCTCCAGCGACATAGCTCGAGATAACAATTCGTCGTGGTCGAGAACAAGACAGTCACACAGTCAGTCATGCAGTAACCCACTTGTACGAACTTGTTGCGTAGAATGTATTTACACACTTAAAACACCTTTTTAAACCCTATGTCACGTGAGAGGCTCACGTGACTACCAATAGTATTCATGCGGGAGCTTATTTTCTGTCCAATTCATTACATTTAACCGACAGAAAATACACTTGTGTTAGCCATGAACTTGTGAATCCACCAAAGTGTAGTTTTTTCCCAAGGTATACTTTCGTGTTCAAGAAGGAAGGAAATTCACTGAAGAATGATCATCGGTAAATTATTTCGTCAATGTGACCAAATGTCTGTAACCTTTTTGTATGGAGATGAAACTAGGAGTTTTGTACTCCCTGTGAATAGGTGAATACGATTATGCTTAGGATTTATCCATTGGAGTGTTAATTCACCGACCATTGAGGTGATAAAAACTTACTTTTTTTCCTGGAACTTGCATTTTTACTCATTGTTTTTAAATGCGTTTTATTACAAAAGTACTATTGTGTGTAGATAGACGGATTTCCAAAATTCTGTCACATTTGTTGTAACTATTTTATAACTGTTTAAGCTTGTTTGTCTACCAAAAGTATGATTGCAAGGCTATAGCAGGCTGTGTACATTTATTGGCCATCCATGCAATTAGTTGATCACCTTTCGCCAAAGACCTGGAATTCCACTAAAAAACTGTTGGAGAAGCCAGCTTAGCTGTTTTATAGCTACTTGGCTTTCTTTTCCATGAAAGAGGTTAGTGGCAAAGCTGTAGCAGATTTTGTATACTCAGCCACCCACGCAATTGATTACATTATCATTACAATGCAATGTACACAAACTTTAGCTGTTCTTTTACTCTTCCTCCCCTGTTCTGAAGAATATCAGTTATAATATTAGCATATCGGTTACAGGAATTGGCAAATAATCAGTATTGGTAAATGTGAAATATACATATCAGTGCAACACTACTACTTATATTGAAAGCATTTTTCACAAAAACCAAATCAAATTTCACTAGTTTACACCAGTTTATATGACATGACATATTATATTGGTGTTAAACATGTGACAATTTGGTGCATGTATAACTTCACCATTGCTAAGCTACACGACACTTAACAAATAATATTTCTTTTGGTATTTGCAAATACGCAACATATGGCAAATTTATAGTCAGGGTTTTAAAAGGTCTTTTGGTAAAAGCATGCAACTTGGCAAAAAGGTTTGTGCGTATGACATTATTATTTCTTTGATAGGGAGCCAGCTCAGATTTGACCTTTTGATGACCTATACTGGCAATATAATGTTCAAAACTGTCAGTTTTGTTTCATGTCATGTAGGTATTATCCTAAATCCACAAACCTGGTGGTAAAATGAAAGCTCTTGCTTTAAAGGATAAGTCATGCAGTTTTACAGAAAGTCTGTAGCTTACTCTGTTCTAAGTTACAGATAATTTGGTGGTAAAACATATTTCCCCCACCCACGCACAAGCTTGAAATATGTGTGGATAAAGGTTTACTTTCTCAATACTTATACTGTACAATAACTTACTGTGTTAAATAGGCATGATACTTAGGGATAGATCAATGAACTACCATGGGGTATATATCCAGTAGAGCTGCCACAATATATCGATGATATCGATGATAGTTACATCGATATAAATATTATCATAAATGATGTGGGGAGGCCAGTATTTGGCGTTTATTTAAGTTATGTGTTGATGGTTTAGTGGTGGAGACGTGCAAACTCCTGAGGTTTATGGTTTGTATGAAGTGGCAGCCACTTGTCTCAACTGTATAGTAGTAGTAAAATGCCTGGTAAACATGAGTAGCTTTTACTTGTGGTATAATCCACCTTAAAATTTAAACGTACAATGAGAAGTATGTATATGTTTGCCTTGCAAATATCACAGTTAATTCTATATCGTGATGTGTAACACTTTTACACCTCAATTCCTGGCAGGATACATTTTCCATGTATACCTCTGTACAGGGAGACATCTAAATGTACACTGGTGTATATTGAAATGTATCCCGGGAGAGTGGTTGCATTTCTAAAACAGCAAGCCACTTTCATGAAAGCAAGCATGGCCTTGATGTGGATGAGGCAGTGGTACTGCCATCTGTTTTTTTTATACAAGCTCAGACCAAAATCAATTGTGGCAATTAATGCTCACGTGATGATTACCACCAATAATATTGAAGAGTGTTGCCACAAGAAACACTCAAGTGAAGGTATTTCAGTATCCTTGCCATTCCACGTGCTCACAATTATTGTTTGTTTACTTTTTTGTAATGTTATTATAACAGGTTAACCTGCACATATCACATCATAAGAAAGAATGGTACCCGAGTTAACGTCTTCCACTGAATGTGCTCCAACTATCAAGTACTGACCAGAAAGTGAAGTGGCCATTACACTTTGCTTTCAGCCATGCTCAGCCTGTTATATAGTGCTACAAATGAAGAACAGTAGAAATGCCTCTGCAATCAATCCAGTCAACGCAAAAAAAATATAGATGATTCATGTTCCAAAATTACCAATTAACTGATGTGGCCTTTATGCCTTGCTTTCAGCTATGTTCAGCTCATTACACAATGTTACAAGCAAAGAACAGTAGGAGAAGTGCCTCTGCAGTCAATCCAGTCTGTATGGAAATATGGATGATTCCTGTTACAAACGTAGGGAAGCCATCATCCTACCATGAATCAACACCTTGGGTTGTCAGCAAAGTGAAATGGTACACAAAGGAGGATAAAGGTAAGTCCATGATGGGTGCATTATATGTACTGCAGTATGTCAAATGATACCTGTGAGGTTGAAGAGATGTCACACAATAAAAAAATCAAGCCTGTATATATCTTTAGCCGTTATTGAGTTATGCTTGTCTCAAGGCGTTAGTTATTTAGTCAGTCAGTCAGTCAGTCAGTCAGTCAGTCAGTCAGTCAGTCAGTCAGTCAGTCAGTCAGTCAGTCAGTCAGTCATTTAGTCAGTCATTTAGTCAGTCAGTCAGTCAGTCAGTCAGACAGACAGGTAGTAGAAAATTCCATTAAATATTAAAATTCATAGCAATATTTTGGAAGCACTTCAGGTCATACTGAAGGCAATTTTGAACTTGGTTATACCTAACCAATACTTCCAAAGTGTCATGAAGGTATTGTGAGGCTGGTTTTAGGGTGATATTTTTGGCCAAAAAAGCCCAAACCTTCATGATCCATAATATATAATACTACTGTACTCTATAATGCCATTATAGCCAAATAGCATTTAAATAATTGCACATGTAGACCATGACACACCACTTGATATATTGTATATAAAGCAATTAAGGGTACACATATAATATGGCATTGTTACAATATTGTAGTTTAAGGAGAAGGGTGTGGAGTAAAATATTGCGTTCTCAACTATACTGGCTGTTTTATATCTCATAGGCATTAGCACTATTTTAACCATGTGGTCTATCTTATTTAGACAAGTGTTGTGTTTTACTGTATCATGTATGTACAAACTATGTGGCAAGTTTCATGCTTTTATCTCACAGTGCACAAAAGGCCTTAGCTATTATGACAATTTTTGGAAAATCGTGTTGTGATGAAAGCTTGAAATTTGACACAGCATTAAGAAAGGCTCTCAGAAGATTTAGGGCCGATTTTTTAATCTACGTATAACACCACTTCTCTACTAAAAATTGGCCCTTTCTGTTTTATTTCCCTTTAACTTCAATTATATGGTTAACTTCTGCCATAGAATTGAAGAGAAACAATAATATGGTTTTTGTTTGAAGTTAATAGCATATTTTATTCTAAAAGGTTTTGCATGCTACAGTGGAACCTCAAACCTCTTGGTACCAGGGGTGGTCCATAGGTCTGAAAAGTCCACATCTGTGAAATTGTGTGTAAATAACCATAAACAATATTGGTCAATATAATATAGTTTAGTGTTGTGAATTGGTGCAGGGTATATAGAAAAATGAAAGCATTGTTTTATCCCAGATACCCTTCATCTCATAATGTGTTAAGCAATGTTTGTATCGTAAAATGAAACATAACAAATCTGAAACAAATAGATGTAAATACAAAGCCATAAGTAACAGCCATAAGTAACATGGTTCATTCAAAGTCTAGATAGGACACTGTGGACTACATTTCTGCACCTTCTAACTCATATTCAGCAAATTCTAGGAAATTCTGGAATTTTGTGAATTCAGTCAAATAATGTTGTCAATCTCCTCCCCCACTTAACTCCTCAGGGAATTGTATTTCAGATGATATAGAGAAAGTAGCATTTTTTAATGAGTACTTTAACTCCATGTTTACAACTGAAGACTGTACTAGCTTGCAATCTCATCATGAGTCTGTACTGTGTAATGAAACGTTTATTGATTCTATACAATTCACACCAGAGCATGTTTTTGAAGAACTTAGCAATCTACAACACGATAAACCCTGTGGTCCAGATAATCTACTGGTTCAATTGTTAACAGTCACAGCTGAATTCATCTCCTTACCTATATCTCATCTATTGCAATGGTCACTGTCCTCTGGTACCCTGCCTAGGGACTGGGTGACTGCCAACATTGTGCCTGTTCACGAAAAGGGTGATAAATACCTTCCATCAAACTATCTCCCAATCAGTCTTACTTCAATTGTTGTGAAAGTTATGGAAAGAATTATTCACCGTCAACTTGTACAGTGTATGTGCTTTAGAATCTAAACATCATATTAGTGATTTCCAACATGGCTTTCGCCATAAACGCTCAACTGTCACTCTAGCTTTCAGCAATTAATGACTAAAAATATTTGCCTTGACGAATGGAACTCAGTTCACTGTGCATTATTAGATCTAGCGGAGGCATTTGACTCAGTTCCTTATTGTTGCTTATTGTTTAAGGTTGAATGTCTTGGTATCATAGGAAACTCTCTTGATTTAACCATTTCTAACTTGTCGCTATCAAAGAGTTGTTGTTAATGGCAGCTTCTCAGAATGGCTTCCTGTTTGTTCAGGTGTCCCTCAAGGCTCTGCTCTTGGGCCCCTGTTACTTTTACTTTATATTGTTGAAATCCACCACTTTATTTTTAATAGTACTGTTAATTTATTTGTTAATGACATTACCTATACAAGGAAATTGTGACAACTTGTGATGAAGCCTTACTTCAAGAAGACTTGACCAAATTATATCAATGGTCACAGTCATGGCAACTCAAATTGAATCCATAGAAATGTGAGAGTATTTGCATATCTTTTAAGTGGTCCCCACCGACTTGTTAATACCATCTTAATGACCAACCAATTCCATCTAAATCAGTAGTTTGGTACAGTGTACTTGGGGATTAATTCTCATTAATGGAGTGATCATGTTAAACACATATCAGCAATAGCCTCCCATTCACTCAACTTTCTAAGACACACTCTTTTTGCAAGTCCATCTACTGTTAAAGCTGCTGCCTACAATTGCCTTGTTAGGCCCTTATTGGAATATGCTGCACAAGTATGGTATTATATTCTGCCAGAGACACTGCTCAACTGGAAGCAATTCAACAAAGAGCTGCATGCTAGGTATGTGGTGGCAAATGGAATCCTCATATCCTTAACTGGTCCAAATCTTCCACCTCTTGTGTACAGGATTTAAGATGATAGCCTTCACTACATACCAGTCGGTTGTACCTTGCTATAGCTTCAGTACATGACATTCTACATAACAGGGTCTCCATCCCATTTAATTCACCTTTTAAGTTCTCTAACAATTGTACCAGATCTCATTCATTGTCACTTGCCATATCATCTTCCACCATCAATGCATATCGTTATACATTTTTTTATAAATTCTCCATTCCTTTGGAACTTAGTACCTGGAGAAATTTTCCAAATCAGCGCCTTTCTGTTTTGTACTTCATTTCTGTTTAACTAACTGACCTCATTTATTTTGTCTTGTTCTTGTATAGATATTTTTGTGCGTCATGTTCTGTTGTAAGTTTATTTATGGTTGTTTTTGTACTTGTACTTTTATGTATGTCTGTAAGGGGAGCACGTTTGTAGACTTTGCCTTTTGTGAGTGTTAAGTTTCCATATTCAACACACACCCTGCATAAAATATGATAACAAATGGTGCCCCAGTCAGACAACAATTATTGTGGTACCCCAAACATGGGTACTACGTATTTCTTGAGTAGGAAGCTTAGCAATCCTCTGATCTGGAGTCGCAAAGACTAATGGCGACTTTGAAAAAAAAAATTCTGGAACATAATAGCATATCTATTGCCATTAGCTGTTAGTGGCTATTCATCAATATCTGTGCCAATAATTTTGAAAGGATGGTCCACATGTATAGACTACAATTTGAGATTTTGGTCCATCACCTTGCATGTTGCCTTAGCAGGTTTGGTGTGCCTATTATAGCTTTAGTAGCAGCATGGTGTGTTATGATGGTCACAGTATGTCATAGTAAATTTCCATAGTACTGCTAGCATCTCCAAGTTTGTTATATAATAATTGAATTCAGCTGCATGCAGAGACAGAGCAGGCGACTGGTTGTATTTTCTTATCTTCTTGGTACAGTGATAGTATTACTCCCAAACCCTGCTTGCTAGTGTCAGTTTCTGATGTAAAATCCTCGTTTAAATCGGGACAGACTAGTACAGGTGCTGTTAATGACTTACTTCACAAACATTCAAATACTATACTTCACAATGCAGCAGTCCAAATAAACTTTGCTCATTTTATAGTGGCGTAAACCTTGATATAACACTGATAGTGAGATGTAAGTCCCAAGAACTGTCATAACTGCCTCACAACATCAGGTGTAGTAAAGGACGTTACAACATTCAGGTTCCAGTAGTTTAATCCAGCTTGTGTGACCAGATGGCCCAAATAATTATTCTACTTCTTCACAAACAAACTTGCGTTTTTATGTATTGAGCTTCATGCCTGCATCCTTAATCAATCAAACACAGCTCCCAAGTGAACAACATTTAAATGACTGAAAAAAATATCACAACATCCAAATACTCAGATACAATTTTTATTACTATAACCAAACTGTAATCCATATAACACTCTCAGCATACAATGTTGGAACACTGCAAGTCCATTCATCACCCCATAAGACATCGCGGTTGAACTGGTAATATCGTTGGGTGATGAATTCTGTCTTCTCCTGGCTGTAGTTGTGACCCTTAATCTGCTAATAACCAGTGGCGAGATGTAAAGTTGTAAAATACTTGAATCTTAAGAGATCATTAAAGGGAATACATCTGGCTTGGTTATAAAATTTGATAAACACAAAATTGAAGTGTTCCATCCATTTTTAAAACAGGACTGGACTATGGACTCTAAGACGGTTTTGTCTCCCTAATTCTCAGCATCTTTTCCAATTTGTCAGCCACCTCCTTACTAGTAGCGAAGGGTACTCCCCTAACAGGTTGCTTCCTTGGGGACTCAGGGGAAATGGAACATTCAACTGCCACTGTGGATCATAATCTAGAAGAATAAACAAGACAAAACTCTTTTTCTGCTCTTGGGAAGATGAACTGCAATAGAACTACAGAAGAATCTGCTGAGAAGAAAAATCCTCCTTGTGAAGAAACTTACCATGGAAAGGGTAACATCTCACAAATGTCTCTAATCAAAACTGTATGCATACCAGCTATTACAGGTACTTCTGCCACAGTGCCTGTGCAAACTTCACATGGACGGGGAACAATGCTTTAAAGCATTAATTTGACCCTTCTTTACTAATTCTAGAGTCTCTTGTTCGGACCAATCCCAACTCTGTCTTTTTGCTTTCCACAAAAATGTTTCCTCCACTTGGACCAAGGGCTGAAGCAGTCAAACTTCTATGTGCAGCTTGCACATCAAGGTGATAGTCAACTATACCCAACCTATGACATACTGCATCAGATAACAGCAGTTGGTCAGGTGTTACTAACTTAATGTACATAACACCACACGATATTTTCTTACCAAAAACAATATTCACATCTATCTCTCCATCTAAGTTTATGGGCTTTGAATCATAGGTACATGCTTTTGTTTATCAAGTGTGACCTACTGCACTCCAACCCAGCTGATGAAATAATGTGACTAAGTAAATTACAACGGATAATTGTTATGTCTGATCCTGTGTGTATCAAACTAGTAACTGGCACTCCCTCAACTTTGGGTAGGTATAAACAATGGACCCAGGGACCAGGGGGCCAGGTGACCTACGAGGATCCAGCTCTTTTGGAATTTTATACACTTCGCAATACTCTATAGTTATACTAGGTACCTCTGCAAGTTGTCTTACATGGCCAATCCACTTTCTCCCAATTACGGTGTCTCACACGACATTTATACCAATTAAAAATTGTAAAAGTCTCTGAAATAGTGTCTGAAGCTGACTGAATTTGTAGGCCATTCACCTGCCACACAATGAACATACCAGTCTATTATATTGCCTAGCTGTGCAACTACACCATGATGTATGAGATCTGGTTGTTGAGCTCCTGAAATGAAACTTGCTAGCTAGTGATTGTTATTTCTCCAAAATAACTAATGGTTTGTAATCTTTTTAAAGCTTAGCTAGGCGATATAATAGACTAATAAATATACTAACCACAGGTACCTGCAGGTATATCTATGATAGAGTGGTATGCTCATTGTCAGGTTGGACTATAAAATTAATGCAGTCAACTTCAGACACTTTTTCAAGAGCACTTATAATTTATAATCAGTGTGAACATTATAAGAGACATACCGTGATGGGGGATAGGCTTGCGCCAATGCTTGCACCAATGCTTGCACCAATGCTTACGCCAATTATGCCAGCATAATTTCAAACATAATAGGCTGGTAAAAGCATCAAGCATTATGCCAACATGATAGGACGATTTTCAAGAAATATAATTAAAATCCGCAATGCGTGCACAAAAAATACTACACAACATGAACATACTGCACATTATTACTGCATTCATGTCAACAAACCTTGTATTGCTATTTTCTTGACTGAGTATATTCACACTTTATGGTAGTAAGATCAAGATACTCTTATAGAGAGAAGTCACTTACTCTAATACAACAGTCAGGAAATGCAGATATACTCTAATAAAACAGTCAGTTCTCAAGCATAATCTTGATTTTGAGAGCATAACTATTAGCATAACAGGCTGGAATTTTGAGCACTGCTCAGTAGCATAATAGGCAATTTTCAAAGCATAATTGGCTCAAGCTTAATGGGGGAAAAGTGGATTGGTATTGCAAGACTTCTTGCAGAGGTACTTAGTACATTGTGAAGTGTATAAAATTCTAAAAGAGCTGGATCCTTGTGGGTTCCTGGGTCCACTGTTTATACCTACCCTTCAACTTTGACTTCAACACAAAACAAATCTCTGCCACCTTCCACATAGGATCTGATCCATATAATCTTGTTATCCTTTGGAGTGTTTGTATTTGTACCATAGCCAAAAGTTTGACATTGTGCATGAACTAGTAACCTAAGAACTACATGTATTTTCTATTGAGCTGAACATCCCAACTGGCTGCCATTGGGTATTGGTTGTATTGTACTTGTTCCCAACTGATATAAGTATCTAGCTCCGAGTTTTTTTGACTGTTTGTCAAACTTGCTTGCTTCAAGCCTCCAACTATTTATGATTGAAGAAATAGGGTAGCACTAACACTTGTAATACCTGTTTGTTTGTTTGCATCTACATGGTCAGTCTTCCAATTTACAGTAACTAGCTATGTAGTTCTATTTCCATGTGTTGTAGTCTATCTTATAAATGTTTCATTTTCATCTCCTTATCAAACATCAGGTTTATATGATGAACTATACCATTGGCAGTTTGTTTGCCAAAGTTCTTTATTTCTATCCCTTGCTTCATAGGCGGTGGAGATGGGAGGGGGGGCATGGCCCCCCACTTTTTTGGGACACTGTTTACAAGAAAAGATCGAGATACTTTAATAGAATAGTCAGGATCTGGATACTCTAATAGAGGCAGTCACAGTGTTCAGAGAAGCAGTGTAGCAAAGTACTTAGCTACGTATGTGTAGTTATAAATAAGGAGATGTAATTGGTGGAGAGCAGCTATTGTTAGCAAGTTGTGACCTTTTTTTTGGTTTTAAACTTATAGCTGGCCTGGCCCCCTCACTCTTTGGCCTCCTCCACCGCCCCTGCCTTGCTTTTTTCACCACCTGCTTGAGATCTTGTACCTGTGAACACGATAACTGTTTTTGAAGGGTTTCATTCTTAGTACCATACGGAGGGAAACTTTGGGGTTTTACTCTTTTCACCACCTTTCATAACCCTTACGTAATATTAAGCTCAAAAGCATCCAGACTTCCTACTGTAGTTGTTGCTCTCTCTCTTCGACTTTAGGGCACGCATCTAGTAGTTGCCACGAGTAGTCGACTTTAGGGGATGCGTCCAGTAGTTGCCGCGAGTAGTAGACTTTAGGGGAAGCGTCCAGTAGTTGCCACGAGTAGTAGACTATAGGGGAAGCGTCTGGTAGTGTAGCATTAGGGTTAGAGTTCAGCTTTGGTTTCTTCTTCACCTTTAGGGTTAGGTTCTTCTTACTATATACAGCTTATTTCGTTAGTCACATTTATAAGATACAAAAGAAGGGAATCAAAGGAGCTAGCAGTGGTAGCATAATCGGCAGCACACTGGACCATCACACTGGGATCCTGGGTTCGATTCCCCTTCAATATTGCACTTTTTTTTGCCTTTTTGGTTCACCGTTTTTTGTCTAAGTTCTGTAGGGTTATGAAATAGGGTGAAAAGAGTGATACCCGATACTTTGGCACCGGAAAAATTTGGCGAATGAACATGGATTCGCCAAATTTTATCCATCCAAATATTTTTCACGCTAAAAATAGGTCACGTGACAGGCAGCCGCTTTGTGTGCTTCAGGTCTAAGCTCGATCGATTTAACTGAAGGCATGTCTATATGTTACGGTATTTCAAGCGGGTGAAAAAAACTGGGGCAAAATCGGTTGATGATAAGGCCCCTATTCGGTGATTATTAGTTTCTCATCCAGCCTTTTTAATTATTATGATGCGGGCGGGAGGGTATTACCATTATACCATTATTTTATAATGTTAATACTCTGATGTACAGACCTTGTCCAAATTGTCTTTTTTCTTACTACAAACATTTCCTTCATCAGCTGATTCTACTTTTCATGATCCCCAAGTGTTTTTTGACAGTCAACTGAAAGCTTGCTTTAATGAAGTCGATAGAGCACGATTGCAACTGGCACTGCAGCTATTTGCTAAGGAAAAGAACAGTTCTCCTGGTGATATATAGCGCATTGTAGCGTTCAACAAAAATTATAACAGTTTTGTATCACGTGTTCTTCTGAGCATGCGCAGAGTAAATAATGGCTTACCATGCGGTAGCCTAAGAAGGATGCGGGTGGTGGATGAGAAACTAATAATCACCAAATAGGAGCCTAATGGCTTGATAGAACCTAGTGGTCCATTAAGTAACTCTGTGCCACCAACGGCCATCGAGCTAGCAAATGCTAAGGTTTCACAACAGCAAAAAGCCAAGAATGATCTTCGAGGTTCACGGTCCAAGCCATACCTGATGCTAACACCTGGCCAAAGGTACGAGATAGGCAAGTGAGCAGCAGAGCATGGTGTGACTACCACTCTTCGCTACTGCACTCGGAAGTACGGGGATCTCCCATTAACAGAAACAAGCACGTGAAGGTTTAAAGATTTGTACAAAGATCACTGTCGAGAGCAATCTAAACCTCGCCAAGCTTCTGCAGATGGCAACAATGCTGACCCGAGTGCTGGCCCAAGTGAAGAAGCTCACCATGAAGAAGTTAAAGAATTGCCACGTAAAAAGCAAGGATGACCACTCCTTTTACCAGATGCACTAGATCACCAAGTGCAAGGGTACGTTAAAGGTTTGCGAAAACGTGGGCTGCCAATAAATACATCTTTAGTGGTTGCAGCTGGAGAAGGAATTGTCATGAACAAATATGCTGGGTCAGATGGTGTGGAAGGCAGCATGTTCAGATTAACTACCGACTGGGCTAAGTCTTTGTTAGGCAGGATGGGATATGTCATGAGAAAGGCATGTAGTAAATCAAAAGTGGATGTAGCTCAGTTTGAAGTATTGAAGGGCGAATTTCTGCTTGAGGTACAAAATATTGTCTGCATGGACAGTGTTCCACCAGAATTGGTAATTAATTTTGACCAGACAGCTTTGAACTATGTGCCAATTCCTGATTGGACACTGGAAAAGGAAGGGACAAAACGAGTTGAAATAATAGCTAAAGATGATAAGAGACTTTTCACAGCTGTCTTTGTAGGCTCTGCAACAGGTGAGTTTTTACCCTTGCAACTCATCTGCGAAGGAAAAACTGATTGCTGCCTTCCACATTACAACTTTCCTTCTTCATGGCACATTACTAAAACACCAACACACTGGTCAAATGAGCTTACAATGAAAGAGTATTTCACTGAGATAATATTGCCGTATGTAAAAGAATACTGAAACTAAGCAGTGATCAGCCAGCTTTATTGATATTTGACAACTTTAAGGCTCAGTGTACCCCATCCTTTCTAACTTTGCTTGATTCAAACAAGACCAATGTTGTGATGATTCCACCCAATTGTACTGACAGGCTACAGCCTTTAGATTTGAGTGTCAACAAGGCAGCAAAAGATTTTTTTACGTGGTCAATTCAGAGAATGGTATGCAAAACAAGTTTGCTCTCAACTTGACAGACAAAATGCCGTAGATTTAAGGTTGAGTGTTCTTAAGCCTCTTGGTGCAGCATGGATTAATTCTATGCATGCATACATCACAAATAACCCAAGCCTTGTTATAAATGGATTTAAAGAAGCTGGTATACTTGTTGTATGCAGAGTTGTGAAACTTGAATATAGACTTGAAATTATAATTACTGCTAACCAGAAACTGATTACATTTTTAATTATAGCTATACAATCATTTGTGAATCACTAATTTTAATTTTAAACCAACATGCTTAATCTACATAGTTATACAGGTTACTTACAATGAAAAGGTGAACTAAACAATTATATTCATTACTACAATCATTTGTGAATCATTACAACCAAAAACCATAATAATTATAAATGCTATTAAAAAGTGAATTTAAAAATGTTCATTTTTACATTTGTAAACCACTATCATTGTAGATCTAAATACATTACTTACAAGGAAAAGGTGATATTAATTTACTGTTAAAGCAATCAACTAAATGGGACCTAAGGGATGCTTGCATAAATTGTAGCATGCAGGGATTTTACCAAATGCTATGGCTGTGGCATTTGCTATAGCAAATAAACCACAGTCAGCACCCCCCCCCCTTTTGTTTCTGACAACGAGACATCGTTATGATTGGTTTCAAACAACTGGTCCTGGACTGGAATAAATTTGTAATGACACTTGCTGTTTCTTTGTCACAGTAAGTAAAAAGTGAATCATAAACTTTTACCTGGCCAAGTCTACATCCTACTGGGGAAGCAACAATCCAGTGACGACGGGATCTGCAATGGATTATTTGAAGCTTATTGTTCACATCGTTCTCTGTTAGGTTCTGTTTTTTATCTTGGTATAATGTTGATTACAGACCCTTCAATGTTGGAAACTGCACTTGTAATAGCTGCTGAGCAGGTTTATTTCATTGTCAGTTAGCTCCTGTCCGATTATTACTTCCTCAGCATCAAACAATTTAGCTATCTTCATTGGTGAATCATTCTCCTATGTACTCGTTAAATCAACCTCTAATTCCGGCAGCTTAGCTTGTTCCTCTTTAATCTGAACTCCAGCAGGTTTTGCGCCAGTTCCACTTTGATGACTGCAATCTGAGCTGCTAATTCGAGAGTGCGTGTCTGCAGCTGCATTACCTGTATCTGTTTTTTCATCATCTAAGGTTCCTTCACGGACTATCACAGATAGAGTATTTCCCAGCTGTTTCCTTGTGATTTGATTCAACTCAGTACACGTAGTAGTAAAGACCAGAATGCAAGGTAGCTCAAGACCACCTTGTGGTAGATCAGAAGAATACCGCCTGCTCTCAGTTATTAAGAACCGGATAGCGCCATCCTGTTGTATAAAACTTGACCAAATCAATGATATTTCACGTGGCACGTGGCCAACAATGCTTATGACACCGTCAATTTCTTTCTTCATTGCTACTGCTTATGGATCACCTATTTCCCGCTCACAGATTAGTTCATCTCTTATACATGGGTTTGTCCAAATAGATTGGTATACATGGTATCCTCAAACCTTAGAGTCCAGACGAAACGTAAGTACTGCCAGTATATCTGCTATTCCTGGGCAAAGACTGGTTTGAACCTGCAGTTGATTACCACATACGTAGTCTACATAGCTAATACTGGGTTCTGACATGAGCGAATAAGAAATTAAATTAATTGATTACGGGCGCACGTCTAGACAGCAATTCACCTAATTTTATTTCGCCAACTGTAGTTTCAAACCTAATTCGCCAAATTTTCCCTCTGCCAAAGTTTCCCTCTGTACGGTAGTCAATTCAGTCACTTTGGCTCTCTCCATCTCTAGGATTCCAAAAGATGCTCCTGCTATGCTGATAGTTCTTTCTTCAAATGTACTACCTCCTACAGCCATGTGTTTGCCAACTCAGTGTTCATAAAGCTCACAACTTGCTCCAAATGTTTTCTACTTGCTGTTCCCTGTGAAGTATGGTCATCTAATTCATTTAAAGCCCCACTGTCTTGATCTGGCATTGTTCTATATAGATAAATCTGTCGGCAAAGTTGAAACTGACAGTTCTCTCTGTGGAGCTGGTGCTAATGTTCTGTATTGCACAATATAACTGTAAGAAATATTTAGTTGAAATCTTACAAAGATAGTTCTTCCCCTTCCTCGGTCCGTGTGGCCAATACTTGAACATGTTAGAAACTATTATTTAACTTTAAAATATGTCCTATTCCATGACAGATTCCAGATTCTGGAACCTGAAAGGAGCTGAAAAACCTCTAAAATATCGATATACTATAATAGAATGCTCAAATACTCTAATAGTAGCGATTTCCAACCTACCAATTTTTCACACATATTTTTGCTACTTAAATTACACACCTTCAATAAACATTTCACAAGCTGCCGTTCCAGTTAATGGTAGCCATTGTGTCGTATTTCATAATGCACTTTACTGGATTAAAATCTATGCTGTATTTATTGAAATATAGCAAATCAAAGTTTGAGAAATAAAAATTCCCATAGGGAGCCCATACAAATAATTGCGTATGTAATTCTAAGTGGAAGAATATGGCACCAGTGATTGCCAAAGTTTCGAAGTGTTTCTGCGTGAATTTGCTGCTGATGAGGATGAGGAAAGTGGTTCTGAGCAAACCGTATATGCTGATTTAGATTTTGCCATGTGTTTTTTTTGATTGGAGGATGATTGATGTTGGATTACGATGGAAATATGGCACTTTTAAAGGTAAATCGCCATCTAGCACTGTTCAGAATTCAGCATTACATTCACCCTGGGCTTGAAGGCATCCCCCTGCATTGATGCAAGTATAGTTTGTAGGTGAGCGGTTTGTTGTCTTGCGCGGAATTGCAAAATAAGATTCAAGGTTGACCATAATCTTTCAAAAGTGGAAACTGGCATGTAATACCAGCCTTACATGGCTTCACACTTACCTGTTGTTATATTCTGGTGTATTACTGCTGTTTTGATCCATTTTACAGCAGCTTCAGTGATTGTAATTTTTGATCAGATATTATTTATAATTCCTCTTTGTAGTATAGTAATGTCATTATTTTATATAAAAATTATTACCCTTAGTGCTTACAATGTGACAAATAAAGCTGAACATGCAGTGTCCAAACAAATCTCTTTTAAAAATAATGTTGCTCTTACATTTTGTTGTCTGATTGTCATGTTTCCGAAGTATGTGTTAATTGTGACTTGTGATGCCAGTAATAACCATGTTACATAATATTACTGATTTTTCTAGTTAGTTATCCCTGAAAATGCATTAGGTACCTGTGTATACTTAGTATTACACATTACACGCAGTTTTCTTTGTGAATCACTTACTTTATTCATGTAATATTCTGAGTGGTAAGTCTACAAAGAAGTAGTCACTTTTGAGAGGTTTTACCTAGTTCATATGCTGTTCTTCATAAAATAGATATGTGGTTAAAATTTCATGTCGTTATTAGTTTCCTATTTAGATTTATGACACTTTGAATATTGTGTTTGGTGCCATGCAATATACCGTATAGAGGGAAACTTTGATGGGGGAAAACTTTTGTGAATTTGGCGATTCGCTTCGAATTCACCAACGTTTAACCTGCCAATTACTCGTAGTGCCTGAGATTAGGATCTTCATAGCTACAAATGGAGCTTGAATTTGCCAAAGCTTTTTCTCCAAATGTGATTTAGCTTGCTATTCGCCAAAGTTTACCACCGCCAAAGTTTCCCTCTATACGGTACATAAAAAGCATTGAAAATGCTGTACACAAAAATCATCACACAGTCAACTTCTTTTCCTTATATCTTTTGATAGGAACCACTAGGCTTGAGTACATTATACTTTTTAAATTACCTATTATTCTTTCTGGCAATTCTTTCATTATTCACCTACTATTCCCAAAATTATTCTCAAATATTCCTGGAATTGTAAAAGACAAATGGATATTCTCCTACAGCTGAAAATATACTCACTTGCAAGCATAAAAACTATACCTAAAGATCTAGATACTCTAATAGAACAGTCACAACCAAACTTGTCTGACTGTTCCTTTAGGGTAGGTGACTGCTCTATTAGAGTATCTCAATCTTTTTGCCCGATTTTGTGTTAGCAATGATTGTGGATGTTCCTTTACAAATTTTCTATGATACTACATGAAAAATGTGTGAATTGTAATTAATTATTCCGTAAGATCACCCTATTATTCCTGATTCTTTTTACCACCGATTATTCCAAAACTTTTTCCGGCATAATGTACGCATGCCTAGGAACCACTGATTGAGGTGGGGTTTCCACTAAAATGACCCTGAAAGATAGCACAATATTTGTCATATCAATGAATGTATGGAATGTTAATTATTTAATTTAGTTGGAAGTCTCTACTAATAGAGCAGTCAGATCGTTTCATGTTTACTATCTGCAGACAACATCATAGGGATTTAACTGCATAATTATCTGCAATTCTGAAACTTGTACATCTTATACCAGTGTATCATCTTTAACTCTTTCAACAAACATATTAATATCATTATCCACTAAACTTAGCATGTAGTTATAGCTACAGCTTTAATATACACTGATAATTGAAAACTCATTTGTTGTACTCCCAATAGTTATTTTACGTCTGTTGTAATGGCTATAACCATTATGTGTAAGGTGGAATACTTGATTATATTTCATTTATGGCTAGCTAATAATTAATTAATTCTGACAAAACTACTTGTATCAGCATCTTGAGAATTAAGTGACTACAGCTATAGAAACTAAGTGAGCATTATTATGGAATAATAGGCTAGATAAAAGAATAAAAAGGAGTAATATTAGAAAATTTTGGAAAATTCTGGAAAGAATAATAGGTAAAATTTTGAGTATATTAGGCTCAGGCCTACTTTAGAGTACTGACTCTTAACTACATTGTCTCTCACCTAGCCTCACTTCTGTAAGTGGTACACTCACCCAAACTTCTTTACAACTTTCTTTTTCATCTATAACTTTTTTACCCAAAAGGAATTTGAGAGGATTTTGGATGTGTTAATCTCTAGAAAATTCTGCATCTTTTAATTCCATCTCACTTCCAGGTATGGCCATTCTTTTACCTCCAACAACTGGACTTGTAACTCCAAATTGTATTTGCATATGAGGCCAAAACTTCACTAGAGTATACTTTTGGCTATGTAGATTATAAGTAAAGAATTTGAAAAATGTACCATTAAGCCAGGTTTTTGCCAGATCCAATCACAAATAGTTCGGTAAACATAGCGAAGTTTTGCTTAACCAGTCACATATATAATTGTGTTGTATTATGCAGTACCAGCCACAAGCATGCAATAATGACTTACGGGTCTTTGGAATTGCAGGTACTGTATGTATAAAGTGGTATTAACAAAGCTTGATTGTTTAAAATTTGAATTTAGAAAGAGTACTCCTGCAGGTGTGCTGATATGTAACTCCATGTATTAAATGGACAGTTTAATTGTTATTAAGCTAATAACAGCTTCAGAGATTGAAGTTAGTTGAACATGGCTATTAGTACAAAAAAAGATTCATGGCTATTGCAACTGCTTTAAAAATGAAAATGTATAAACTCCTGAGTAGGCTTGAGTCTATTATGCTCCAAAATTTTCTTTTTGACATTTCCCCAATTTTCTGGCTATTATGCTTGTTTTTATGCTTTTCAGAAATGTATTATGCTTTTATTTTGTTTGTTTTTCTTTGTGTAGAGATAGAATGCGGTAAATAGAAGTATCACTTCAACTGCTAATAACAATAGCTTGAAATGAGGATGTGCTCCAGGCATATTAGAACAAGGGGTCTGGGGGCATATCTATAGTCCCTCAAAAGCTATAGATATTTTATTGTCTATGAAATAGTATCTTCGCAGTTTTGTATGCAAATCATAATTACGTATAAAAATATTATGCATGGTTTCAGTCTTCTGATTGTTGTAGCAATTTAGAGTACTCCTGCAAATGTGCTGATATGTAACACCATGTATTAAATGGGCAGTTTCAATTGTTATTAAGCTAATAACAGCTTCAGAGATCAAAAGTTAGTTGAACATGGCTATTAGTACAAAAAATTCATGGCTATTGCAACCGCTTTGAAAATGAAAATGTAAACTCCAGAGTGTTAGGAATTATCGATGTTACTGCATCATCACACTGTATATTTGGTAACTTGATGGTTTGGACTTTTCTCAAACAAGCCTCACAATATCTCCATGGTGCCTTAGCAGTATTGGTTAGATACAACCAAACCCAAAAGTGTCTTCAGTATGACCTTAATTAAATGCTTCCAATAGGTTTATACAAATTTTAAAACAATCAGTGGAATTTTCTACTGACTGACTGACTGACTGACTGACTGACTGACTGACTGACTGACTGACTGACTGACTGACTGACTGACTGACTGCATGAATTCCTTACTGACTGATTCGTGACTTGATAATGGCAAAGGCCACAAGCTTGATTTTTCACTATTCTATGTTGCTTCAGCCTACGTAGTAGTGGAAATTTTCCCAGTTTTCGATTGTGACTGCGTAGATTGTAGAGTTCCTTCTCATTATATGTTCTTCATTTGTAATGCTATGTAGCAGGCTGAACATTGCTGAAAATGAAGCTTAATGGCCACTTGTGTATTTTAGTAATTGATACACTGTAGTTGTGCACGCATTCAAATGAAAACAATAATCCTGACACCTTTCTTTTTATTCTAAGACATTATGTGCATGCTCACCAGTCATAATAATGTTACAAATAAAGTTAACTAACAGGTATATTAGGAATTTTAAGTTCAATTAAGGATCATAGAAATCAAAACTAGTAAACAAGAGGGGTTGCATACACATACAATCCCTAATTCAGCTTTAGGTATAGACTGAAGGAAGGATTTAATCTCCACTAGCATATCTTCATTTAATGTATGTAGGTAGCCTCTCTTGTTTCCCTACTCTTAACTTCTATGATTGTTAATTGAACTAAAAATTTAAATTCAAAATTAAGAGATAGCAACTATGTTATAATGTGCTGTGAACTATGTTATCTCACCTGTCATCCCCAGTCATGATAGGATTGATTATTCTACTTATGTTCATTTTTGTGATAATGAATACACATCAATTGTGATACTACTATTATTGCATCATCACAACTACTACATGCAGTGATGATCTGAATTGCATCTCTTGTATCTAGTACATAGCCATAGCATCAAAGGTGATTCTAAGGGGGGCCATGGCTCCCCATCTGAAAAATAACTGTTTTAAAAATCTTGTGGAAAGTTGCAGTATAGAATGGTATTGTTATTTTAGTATTTTCATGTTTTTACCATCAATTTTAGGCTGTTTTCAAGCTTTAAATTGCAAAAATCCTGCAGCTTCTTGTACCACCAGACCCCCCTAAAATTCTACTTTATATTACAGTCATTCAACAATAGTTCTACTGTTCCCTACTTGGCCCCCCCTGTAGGTCAGGTCTAGAATCGCCACCGCATAGCATCTAGTGTACCTAAATTATGACTGAATTTAGTAAATCTCCCATATATTGTTGTGCATGAAGCAATAAAAATTAACAGAAAGCAGAAAATATTTTTTGCAATGTTGTAAAATGTAAAATTTAATTGTACTTAATATTTAGGTTTATTCTACACATTAATGAGTAGAAATTCAGCATTAACTGCTCTAGTTAAGATTTACATATTTAATAATTCACTAATATGGTTGATTTTCGAAAATTCAAATGTTCATTTTATAGGTGAATTATTGTGGCTGTTGCTATTACTGGAACAATGGAATAACATATTTTCGTTATTACACATTTGCTTTACTGTGTCACCTTAGTTTAGGACCCTTAATTAGGGAAGCTTGAGCCCTCTATAGAAACTGGATACAAGCCATGGAATGTGTGAAAACTGTTTTTTCAACAACTTTACTTACTGTTATATATGTGACCAGATTTGTGAAAAGGGGTCTTCCACACACATCCAATTCTATGAATTCAGAAGACCATAACTAAGTCTTCAGGTAATGCATTAATGTGAAAAGTTCTCCATCTAGTAAATAGACTATGTTGGTGCTCACTACTGACCAAATTATAAATCAATAGCCTTTTCCAGTCTGTAGTTATGAGTCATCTAAGTTGATAAATTGGATATGTGCGGAAGATCCCTTTTCGCAAATGCGATCACATAATATGTCACTATGTAGCACTTACTCTTACTCTCACATGGCCAGACCTCTATTTTAATGCAGTGGATATCAATTAAAAGTGCCCACACTGAAATGTTGCACTTTATATCAAAATTACCATGTTTGCATCAGTGACCAAATAAATGTTTTGTTTTGTTTATCCTATAGGTACTTCATTTATATTGTTATTATGAATATCACATGTGTACACATTGATTATGTCTATGTGTGTGATGTGTTCTTTGAGCTACTTTTGTTACTTTATATATACTTCTTTATTTCATGTTCATTTCATCAAATTTGATGGATGCATAGGCGGTAAGTTATCATAAGTAATCTTGATTCAATTAATAATGTTATTACTGTATGTGCATAACATGTGTACACATTGATTATGTCTATGTGTGCATGTGATGTGTTCTTTGAGCTACTTTTGTTACTTTATATATACTTCTTTATTTCATGTTCATTTCATCAAATTTGATGGATGCATAGTATGTAAGTTATCATAAGTAATCTTGATTCAATTAATAATGTTATTACTGTATGTGCATAACATGTGTACACATTGATTATGTCTATGTGTGTGATGTATTCTTTTAGCTACTTTTGTTACTTTATATATACTTCTTTATTTCATGTTCATTTCATCAAATTTGATGGATGCATAGGATGTAAGTTATCACAAGTAATCTTGATTCAATTAATAATGTTATTAATGTATGTGCATAACATGTGTACACATTGATTATGTCTATGTGTGTGATGTGTTCTTTGAGCTACTTTTGTTACTTTATGTATACTTCTTTATTTCATGTTCATTTCATCAAATTTGATGGATGCATAGGACGTAAGTTATCATAAGTAATCTTGATTCAATTAATAATGTTATTACTGTATGTGCATAACATGTGTACACATTGATGATGATGTGTTTATTGTACAGCTTTGTGAAATGTGTAACTTGTAATTGTGTCAGTTGTATTACGTACTTAATACAGTACATGACTATTTACTGGTGATAAATTTAAAAGGTCACAATATTTCTGACTGTAAGTGTCACCTGTTTTATGGCATAAACCACATGCACACACACATCAGTTTCTTTCTGGTGTCAAACTGTATTTTTAGTGTAAACATGATCCACATGCTATAAGCAGGATCATTCATGAAACAACACTGATAAGACTTATTTTATTATCAATTGTGTAACTTGTATAAATTGTGTTGTTGTGAGCCTTAATTTTGTCGTAATCTTGATTTTGAAAGCATTCTTTTGAGTATAATAAGGTTGATTTTGGGCATTACTCAAAATTATAATAACTTAAGCATAATTGGCTCAAACCTGCTGGTGATTCCCAGCAGGCTCAAGTTTCCACCTTACAGGGCTCAGATAAGTGATAGCCTTGATATGTTTCCATGCCAGATAGTTTGTATAAACTACAGGTACACAAAAAATGTTAGAATTTTCAACTAGAGTAGAGACCATAGCACATCAATAAAGAGTACTGAATCAAGCTGTAGTAGTGCACAATATTAAATCACAGTAAAACAATAAGAAGTGCTATATCCCTACTGTGCATTTCCACTGTGGAATCTTGAGCACAGTAGAGATATAACACTTTTTAATGTTTACTGTGATTTAATATCATGCACTACTCCAGCTTGTTTCAGTACTTTATCAATGTGCCTGACTGACTGATGTCTTCAGACAAGAATAACTTAAGGCTACGGGCTTGATTTTTCACTGCTTGATGTTGCTTTGGCCTGAGAGATGCCGTTTGGCATACCACAGTACAGGGTATATGTACTATGCATTCTTCATTGACTTACCAGTGTTCTCCTTTATGTCCCATTTATCTTTGGTGACAGCAAAAGGCAAGGCAAAAGGTGTCGATTTAGCGGTAACACATGATGGCTTCCATTCGTAACAGAAATCATTCGTATTTTTCATAGTGGCTACTTAGATTGCAGAGGTGCTTTTTGAACAGTTCTTGATTTGTAATGCTGTGTAACGGGTTGAACATAGCTGACTATGAAGCATAAAGGTTTCAGACGACATATAATTGGTAGCTGGGACACGCAGTGCCATTTCTGTATTTTGATGCAGCATGCATGGGTTCACTAGTCATAATAATATTATGTTACAAAAAAAGAGTACACAAAAAATTGAAATTTTAAACTAGAGCAGGGACCATAGTAGTGATGTGCTATAATATCGATAGTGTAATAATCGTATCGCAGATGTTCATTATCGTGATATGATAATAGCTTGTGATTATCATGAGCACCAATATTAGACATTCTTACCTCGCTGGAATTATTCTAACAATTAAAGCATTCATTGATTACTCAATTATGTATGTATTCTCTGAGATTGCACTTTGCTGTATTTTGGTATGACATATACGAATAGAAAATAATTATTGGATCTACTATCGTGATAACTATCGTATCGTGATGCAATTATCATGATTAATTGATATAGTTGTACTCAGTCAGTCAGTAGAAAATTCTGTTTATATATTTTTTTACAAAAATTCCATAGCAACTTGTTGAAAGTGTTTTGGGTTGATCTGAAGGCTTGTTTGGGCTTAGTTTTACCTAACCAATATTGCCCCATCATCATCAGGGAAATGTAAAGCTGGTTTTTGGGTGATGTTTTTTCATGCGCCATGCCTATACCTACTGCACTATGCAGTATTATTGTTGTTCCCTTTTTACACAAAATCTAAAGAGTACATGTAGTGGAGTATTGGTCATGTTTATTACAATCTAAACCAAAACAGCCAAGCTGTAAAAAACAGTGTGGCCCCCAAGGTGAAAAAAGATGTGAAATCCAAGGTGGCGGCCAAGAAATGGCTATGATGGTAGGTTAATGGCAAAAATTTTAATTACGGCAATTCAGGTGAATCTGTTCTTGTACAATTGCTGTTGCTCAGCATTAAAACCACTAGGTTCTGCATCTGTGTCCACAGGCACATCATTGTATGTGCTAGAAATCTTAGTAGCAGGTGATCCTTCATCATTGCCACAAGGTGGCTTGCCTTCCACTGCTGTATTACTGCTTCCTGATTGTAAGGATGGAACTTTTCGTGAAGAATTGAAAGGATATACTCCAGAAGACTCAAAACCCACCATGATAATAGCAGGTATAACAGACTGCAACCAAGCCTTTGAAAAAAGTGAATTAAAATTAAACTTGGTAATTACTCTACCGGGATTACATTGGAGAAACTCATGGCATACTGTTCTCCATTGGGTCATTCCGTGTCAAATCAACACGGAATTTGGGGTCACCTCTCGGATTTTGACGAAACTTGGTGTGATCATAGTACCTGTGATGCTTACCACCTGTACAAAATTTTAGCCCCATACACTGCATAGTTTCTGAATTATGACCACAAATATTTTGAATATTTCATAAAAAATCAATCTGCTTTGAGTTACAAAATTGGCTATAACCCTTTACTACATTAATATTTTTAAGCAAATTTTTCACAAATGAAAGAATATTGACCAATCTTTAAAATTATCAAACAATTATGGGATATCTAATTAATTAAGGTTAAGAGGTGCTTTGTTTAAAACTTTAATATTCAATATTTCAAAAATGCTGCTTAAAATTCGTTGAATTTTTTCTGAGATAACATATAGGTCATGGTCCATGTTTGATGAAATTTTGGTTGTGGGACCATGAGGGACTCAAGAGTTATAATTAAATATGTTGGGGTATGTAGTGGAATTTTGTAGCCTATAACTGCTGTATGGAGACCTATACCACCAATACTCAGATCTAACAAGACCACAGATTTGTTTTTATGCAGTGGAGGTATCTAGGTAAAGTATGACCTTTAATAGTGACCACCTGTATAGAAAGACCATGTTGCAGTTATTTTACACTGTTTACTTGAGCAAGTTTAATGAAGCTATCTAAATACCGTGTTAAACATGGTCTGTACTCAGAGTTGGCGGTAACGCGTTACAAATGTAACGTGTTATGTAATAATATTACTATTACAGTAACGAGTAATATAACTCGTTACATGACAAAGTAGCGAGTAACATGTAACGGATATTACATCCGGATATTGTAACGAATGTACGTATTACTTCCTTTTAAGGTGCACTGTATCCAGGCACATGATTTATTGCAGTTTGGGTCCAGACAAGACTGGAGATAACGTTATAGACATGGATAAAGAATGATAGTGTATGGGGAGTGCCCTTGAGGCCAAGATACAACAACAAAGTATGTATTTGTGGCTGAACTCGCTCATGTCACTTGTAGTTGTAGGCTGGTAGCTTGTATTAAGAAGGTTGGACTTACTTTATAGTTTGTAATGAACAAATGTAATATGTAATATTATTACTAGTTACAGCCCTCAGAGTAGAGTAGCCAGTAATATGTAACTCGTTACTTTTTTCAGTAAGTAATATGTAACTGTAGCGCACTACATCGCGTAAAAGCAACGAGTAATATGTAATAACTAGTTACATTTTTAGTGTAACGACCCCAACTCTGTCTGTACTATGTTTCTTTGTGGTATTACACATTATTCATACGTGCTTAAAATGGAAATATGGTGGAATGCTTATGGTCAATAACAAAAGCATGTGACCACTTTATCATTTGCAGGCATTTGTCAAATCCCATAGCAGGACACTTTGGTCTATTGCAACACAACATGTAGTAAGTTATAATTTCATGAGCCTTTGGTACATTACTTCAAGGGTTCATGAAAGGTATCAAATGGCAAGCACTTTGTAAACAGTACTTAAGTTTGCACCACCCAAAATACACAACAGCATAAACACTGGGATGAGTCATCCCAGTGTTTATGTTGATGTTTGTACAGCACAAACATAAGGAAACACCTTGCTGTGTCTCCAGAATCTTTTATATACTAGTGTAAAGTTTTTACAATAAAAATATTGGCTGTTGTTATCTACTTAAACAAGTCCATGTTGAGTGTTTTATCAGTTTTACTGTGTGATAGAGTAGAGTAAGTGCTTGTTTCTCAAGACTTGTCACTGAGGTAGACTTCGTGAAACTACTTGGTATACAGTAGTAGCATATAGCATAGTTTAAAGTATACGCTGCTAGTGCAATTGTACCATGCCGTGGAAGAAACAGTGCTGCAATCCTTTTCAAAAAGATGATCATGGCTGGTCAACTAAAAAGATGAATCTGAGACGTGTGACAAAATGGATGTGTGAAAAAATTCCATTAATTTCAGTTGGATTAATGATCTGTGATAACTGTAGAAAGCAACTTTACAAGGTACCTTATCCTAGTACACAATTAGAATATCAGGTCTCTGATTATGATTTCACTGAACCTGAATGTGACTTGCCAGAGCCACTAGAACTTTCATCCATTAATCAGTTTTTAGAAGAGATTGGAAAAACTCCCATTGTAAAGGAAAAACTTAGCCAGCAAAAATATCCAAAGCATAAGCTTCAAAAGATCAGTGCTTCTATTAAAAGAACGGTATTTAAGGACAGAGAGGTTAGATACTCTGATGATGAAAGTGAAATAATTGGTCAGTTAAAGGATGAGTTTCACTCAACCAACCAGCGAAGCAAAAAGATGCAAATTCTTACGGTACTTCCAAAGAGTTGGACTATTCAGCAGATCCACACTGAATTTGGAGCTACATATTACATGGCCAGAAAAGCAAAACACCTTGTTAAAGAATCAGGAATTCTGGCTACCCCCAATCCTAAGTTAGGCCACCACATTGACCACCAAACTGCATTACAGGTTTTCCAGTTTTATGAAAGTGATGAAATTAGTAGATCAATGCCTGGCAAAAAGGATTTTGTTTCTGTGAAGCAAAGCGAACAAAGAGTTCAAGAACAAAAGCGATTAATTTTGAGCAATCTAAAAGAATTATACCGACTCTTCAAAGACAACTTCCCTACTGAAAAAGTAGGTTTCTCTAAATTTGCAGAACTTAGGCCCAAACACTGTGTTCTGGCTGGAGCAAGTGGGACACACTCTGTTTGTGTTTGCACTATTCATCAAAATGTGAAGTTAATGATAAATGGTGCAAGTTTACGTGGTCTCTCTAAAGATAGTGAGATACTGTTGGATACATATCGCAGTTGCTTGGCCCAAATCATATGTAACCCGGCATTACCTAGATGCTACTTGGGTTGCTGCCAGTATTGTCCTGGTATCAGCAAGCTTAAGAACCATCTCCAGATACTCCTAGAAGAAAACATGATTGATGAGATTGTATACAAGCAGTGAGTATCAGTTGACAGGTCTACCCTTGAATCGATTTGCAATTCATCTGATGATTTTGTGGAATCATTTTGTGAAAAGCTTAATCTATTACTCTCTCAGTCATTTATTGCAACACAGCAGGCTGTATTCTATAAAGATTGTAAATCTTGTATGAAAACTGGAGAAGTGCTTGTCACTGTTGATTTTGCTGAAAACTATGCTTTTGTTCTTCAGGATGCAGCTAAAGGGTTCCATTGGAACAATGCTCAAGCTACTGTTCATCCATTTGTCGTATACTATACTAATTCAGACAAATTATGCCATCTCAGCTATGTAGTCATATCTGATTGTATGCACCATGACACTGTAGCATTCCACCTATTTCAGAAAAGCTTTATTACATTTTTGATGGCAAAACTTCCCTCTTCTCTCAAAAAGGTGACCTACTTTTCTGACGGTGCAGCTGCTCAATACAAAAACCGCAAGAATTTTATTAATTTATGCCATCATGAAATAGATTTTGGAATACCAGCTGAGTGACACTTCTTTCTTTGGATATTGCACAACAGAAGAGTATGAAACAGAACTGGTTGCTCTACGACAAAGATTTGAGCAAACTCGAACAATTCCTGGCACACAAAAAATGCATTCATTTATTCCACAGTCCACAGACACGGTTGAAATAAGGCAATATTACACATCAACTGAATTTAAAGTTCAGAAAGTGACTGCAGGTGATGCTGTCTTATCTTTAGATCAAATACGAGGGTTTGTTACTTGTGTCTATGATCAGAAATGGTTGTTGGCTTGTGTGCTTGAGACTGACACAGAAGACCTAGAAGTTAAAGTAAGTTTTCTTTGCCCTAATGAGCCAGCACACTCTTTCAGGTATCCTTGCATACCAGACATTCTTCGGGTAACTACCACTGATGTTCTGACTATAGTTGATCCTAGGACAACCACAGGCAGAGTTTACACAATCACACAAAAGGAAAGCAAATCTGCTTTGGAGAAGTTATAGAGAATAATTTTAACCTAAGAAAATACATTGTACGTACTTTTTGCTTAATCAGCACAATATTTTGTAAATAATATACAGTATTATGGAAGCTTTGTAATTTGACATAGCATAACAAAATGACTCATATTAACGTTGACCCTGGGACTCAAACAAGAAATATACTGCATTAGAGAATTATCCTAAAACACACGTAAGTACTCAATGTATTGTCTTTCTATACAGGTGGTCACTATTAAAGGTCATACTTTACCTAGATACCTCCACTGCATAAAAACAAATCTGTGGTCTTGTTAGATCTGAGTATTGGTAGTATAAGTCTCCATACAGCAGTTATAGGCTACAAAATTCCACTACATACCCCAACATATTTAATTATAACTCTCGAGTCCCTCATGGTCCCACAACCAAAATTTCATCAACATGGACCATGACCTAATTGTTACCTCAGAAAAAATTCAAATAATTTTAAGCAGCATTTTTTGAAATATTGAATATTAAAGTTTTAAACAAAGCACCACTTAACCTTAATTAATTAGATATCCCATAATTGTTTGATAATTTTAAAGATCGGTCAATATTCTTTCATTTGTGAAAAATTTGCTTAAAAATATTAATGTAGTAAAGGGTTATAGCCAATTTTGTAACTCAAAGCAGACTGATTCTTTATGAAATATTCAAAATATTTGTGGTTATAATTCAGAAACTATGCAGTGTATGGGGCTAATTTTTTTTACAGGTGGTAAGCATGACAGGTACTATGATCACACCAAGTTTCGTTGGGTGACCCCAAATTCTGTGTTGATTTGACACGGAATGACCCCATTGTGACTTTAATGGTGCAAATACTGTGCAATCCAAAAGCTGTGCCTTGTGTGTAGTGTGCAGTGGCAAGCACAACATTATTTTCTGTTTAGATCTTGCGAGACAGACAATTTCAGGTTGGTGATGGGTACTACACCAATCTAACAGCAACAATATTGTCAGGCACCTACTGCATGCTTGATAAAGTGGTCACTCACCCAAGACTCTAAAAAATCTGTATTTATCCACTCTTTATCACTGCAAGACTGCAACCATAGCTGGTGCCTGGAATTTCCACACTTGTCGAAGCATGGGATACTTTCTTTGCATCAAGCAACACTGTTGGTGGTAACACTTGTCCTGCATCACTCGCACATGCAACAACTGTAATTTGACCTTTCCTCCCTGTAGATCTATATCGCACCTTCTTAGTCCCTGTCTTTGTAACAACATTTGGTGCCTGTGGGTCTATAGGGATGCCAGTTTCATCAACGTTGTAGATCTGAGCAGATGAATTTAACAAATAATATTCTCTTAAAGTGGTTTCCAACAAATGGTTATAATGATTTATGGTATCAACATTGACTGTATCCATTTGTGTGTTGGCTGTATTGTCCCCTTGCCTTAGTGACAAATCGCCTTACTTTTTACTGAATTTTGCCCACCATCCTGGACTGATCTTATCTTTCCTGAGTGTACCTTTTTCCTAGGCACAGATTCTACTATGTGTGTTCATAATTTCAATCCTATAACCAACAGCAGCAGAATCTTTCAGAAACTCAGCCAACTCCTCATTATTTAAGTACTGTTTTGGCCCTGACTTAGTACCATGTGTGACCCTATCCTTAAGTCTGTCTTTCAGTGTTGTTTTAGGAACCACAAATTGAATAGTGTTGCCACAAGAAGCACTCAAATGAAGGTATTTCAGTATCCTTGCCATTCCACATGCTCACAATTATTGTTTGTTTACTTTTTTGTAATGTTATTATAACAGGTGAACCTGCGCATATGGCATCATAAGAAAGAATGGTGCCTGAGTTAATGTCTTCCACTGAATGTGCTCCAACTATCAAGTACTGACCGGAAAGTGAAGTGGCCATTACACTTTGCTTTCAGCTATGCTCAGCCTGTTATACAGTGCTACAAATTAAGAACAGTAGAAATGCCTCTGCAATCAATCCAGTCAACGCAAAAAAAAATATAGATGATTCATGCACCCAATTACCAATTCCACTATTCGTGATCAAGCACGTCTGCGTGCTTTATCACATTCTTCTGGCACCAGCAGTGGTTGGCTTAAAGCACTTCCACAGCCTGCTTTGGGTCTAGCTATTCCTCCTCACAATTTTACTATAGCTTTACGTTTGTGGCTTGGCATTCCTTTGTTCCCTTCTTTACCACTCTGTACTTGTCTATCTGTCATTGACCAGTTTGGCGATCATCTACTGGGGTGCTCTCATGGTCCCTTGAGGATCCAGCGTCATAATGCTTTAGTGTCTGTTGTACACCATGCCTTGCTCCAAGATCACCCTGGTGTTCTTAGGGAGCAAGGCATTTCATCTGACCAATCTCGTCCTGGCGACATATACCACCCTGACTTTCATCTTGGTCGTCCTGCCTATTTTGATCTCTCCGTCAGGAGTACCACTCAGTCTGCTGTCATATCTTCTGCTTCTTCTCAGGCTGGAGTGGCCGCTGCTGTTGGTGAGATAACTAAGGACAAGCAATACCAGGATATTGTGAATGATAATGGAGGAGATTTTATCCCTCTTGTATGTGAGACCTTTCGTGTTTGGTCACCATATGCCCTATCAATTTTAGGATCCATAGCTGACAGAACAACTGTTAGAAACAGTTTACCTAGAAAGTTTGCTAGGCGCCAACTTCTCCAGCAACTATTTGTGACTTTGTGGAGGTACAATGCGAAAATGATACTCCGCCAGTATTCGCTTACTGCTGAGGACGAATTTCCAATAAGTATGTAGGTAGTAATAAGTATATAGTTAGGTAATAAGTAGTAGTATGGTGTAGTTTTCAGTATGTACGTGTGTTATGTCCATAATCAAAAGATTTTCATTACCAATTCATTACCAATTAAATAATGTGGCCATTGTACTTTGCTTTCAGCTATGTTCAGCTCATTATACAATGTTACAAGCGAAGAATAGTAGAAGTGCCTCTGCAGTCAATCCAGTCTGTATGGAAAATATGGACGATTCCTGTTACAAACATAGAGAAACCATTGTCCTACATGAATCAACACCTTGGGCTGTAATGGTACGCAAAGGAGGACAAAGTAAAGTCCATGATGTGTGCATTGTATGTACTGCAGTATTCCAAACGACACCTGTGAGGTTGAATAGTGCTGTGCGATACGCCTGAAATGGTGTATCTGTATCTAACAGCTGTGTAGTCACGATGCGATATCGATATGCGATACAGTGCATCCTTTGTACAAAGAAGCCAAGTTTAATTAAGTGCGTGGGCGGCTGATAAATTTTTATTGTTTAGTACCAGCCATTACAGCATTGCACAATTATATAACAAGCTTGTATAATGAGTGAAATTTTGGGAAATTCCTGAAAGCATTTTGGGAAAAGTTTTGAGCACACTTGACTCAAGCCTGCTGATATCAAGACACACGGTAGTGTGTCGTGCGGCCCAAGAAGCCGGCGCGTAACACCCGTGAGTATATTGACAGGAAGAAAGAAAACGCAATTTTCGCACCTCCGTAGCTCTGTGCTTCCTTGATGAAACAAGACGATTTTTGCTGTGGACATGCCCCCCAACTGCAGCACTCTACATTCCAAATTTGAGCGAAATCGCTTCGCGCGTTCCCGAGATATGCGACTTCAAAAATTGGCTGAGTTTCTTCGTTTTTTTTCTTCTTCTTCTTCTTCTTCTTCTTCTTCTTATTTTTCTTTTTCTTGTCGCACACTTACAAAAACTGCTATAAAACTCGAACGCGTTATCCGATTGCCTTGAAATTTGGCACACAGAAGGGGGGTATAAAGGCGCATCTCGGTACCAACTTTGGCTGGAATACCATAAACAGACAAAGAGTTATGAGCGATTATGCACGAAAAATAACACCAATATGTTGTCACGCCTACAGGGTAAACCGCGTATGGGAAGAAGCTGAAAATCGGTGGGTGAATAGGTTAACTATTGAACCTCAAACCTTTTGTGGTTTGAAAGAAATCGAGCTAAAAACCAGGAAGATACAGCGAAAAAATCAACAGTGTGTAACAATTACGCAATCGAGATTAGCTAATTTTTAATATTTTTATTTTATTATTATTATTATTATTATGCTTGCCACGCCTACCAGGTAAACCGCTTGGGGTAATGCTTTCAAAATCGCTGTGCAGATGGAGTTATCATCTTAGAAAGACTCTTCAATGGTGTAGAAGAATCAGACTTAAATCCACGGAGTTATAACACGAAATCCAACTTGGTGTAGCAAGTGCGAGATCGAGATACTCTAATAGAGCAGTCATCCTAATAGAGCAGTCACCCTGAACAGAATTAAAGAGATCAGTTAGAAATAAGTAACCTGTATAGAGATCAGCTACAAACAAATCACCCTGTAGAGAGTTCAGCTACAAACAATTCACCCTGTTAAAACATCAGTTAGAAGAAGATTTCTTGTAGAGAGTTCAAATACAAACAAATCACCCTGTTGAAAGATCAGCTAGAAGATGTCACCTTGTAGATAGTTCAGTTACAAAGAAACCACCATGTAGAGAATTCAGTTACAAACTAGTGACCCTGTAGATACATCAGCTAGAAGAAGTTACCTTGTAGAGAGTTCAGCTACAAAGAAACCATTCTGTAAAGAGCTCAGCTGCAAACAAATCACCTATACAGAATTCAGCTACAAACAAATCACCCTGTAGAGAGATCAGCTAGAAGAAGTTACCTTGTAGATAGTTCAGCTACAAACAAATCATCCTGTAGAGAGATCAGCTAGAAGAAGTTACCTTGTAGATAGTTCAGCTACAAACAATTCACCCTGTACAGAGCTCAGTTAAAAGAGGTTTCCTTGTAAAAAGTTCAGCTACAAACAAATCACCCTGTAGAGAGATAAGTAAGAAGAAGTTACCTTGTAGATCGTTCTGCTACAAACAATTCACCCTGTAAAGAGATCAGCTAGAAGAAGTTACCTTGTAGAGAGTTCAGCTACAAAGAAACCATCATGTAGAGAATTCAGCCGCAAACAAATCATGTATAGAGAGTTCAGCTACAAACAAATCTCCCTGTAGAGAGATCAGCTAGAAGAAGTTTCCTTGTAGAGAGTTCTGCTACAAACAAATCACCCCGTAGAAAGATCAGCTAGAAGAAATCACCTCATAGAGAGTTCAGCTTCAAAGAAACACTCATGTGAGAGTTCAGGTACAAACAAATTGTCCTGTAGAGAGATCAGCTAGAAGAAGTTACCTTGTAGAGAGTTCAGCTACAAAGAAACCATCATGTAGATAGTTCAGGTACAAACAAATCACCCTGTAGAAAGATCAGCTATAGAAGAAATCACCTTGTAGAGAGTTCAGCTACAAAGAATCTATCGTGTAGAGAGTTTAACTACAAACAAATCACCCTGTAGAAAGATCAGCTATAGAAGAAATCACCTTGTAGAGAGTTCAGCTACAAAGAAACCATCATGTAGAGAGTTCAGCTACAAACAAATCGGCCTGTAGAGAGATCAGCTAGAAGAAATTACCTTGTAGAGAGTTCAGCTACAAAGAAACAATCATGTAGAGAGTTCAGCTGCAAACAAATCACCTGTAGAGAGTTCAGCTAGAAACAAGTCACCCTGTAGAGAGATCAGCTAGAAACAAGTCACCTTGTAGAGAGTTCAGCTAGTAGAAGTAACATTGTAGAGCTACAAAGAAGCTACCATGTAGAGTTCAGCTGCAAACAAATCACCCTGTAGAGAACTCAGCTACAAACAAATCGCCCTGTAGAAAGATTAGCTAGAAGAAGTTACTTTATAGGGAGTTCAGCTATGAACAGATCACCCTGTAGAGAGTTCAGCTACAAACAAATCACCCTGTAGAGAGTTAAGTTACAAAGAAACCACCATGTAGAGAGTTCAGCTGCAAAAAAAATCAATCACTCTGTAGAGAGTTCAGCTAGAAGAAGTCACCTTGTAGAGAGTTAAGCTGCAAATAAATCACCCTGTAGAGAATTCAGCTACAAACAAATCACCCTGTAGAAAGATCAGCTAGAAGAAGTTACCTTGTAGAGAGTTCAGCTACAAAGAAACCACCATGTAGAGAGTTCAGCTGCAAACAAATCACCTGTAGAGAATTCAGCTAGAAACAAGTCACCCTGTAGAGAGATCAGCTAGAAACAAGTCACCCTGTAGAGAGTTCAGCTAGAAGAAGTCACATTGTAGAGAGTTCAGCTACAAAGAAACTACCACGTAGAGAATCCAGCTGCAAACAAATCATCCTGTAGAGAGTTCAGCTAGAAGAAGTCACCTTTTAGAGAGTTCAGCTACAAAGCAACCACCATGTAAAGAGTTCAGCTGCAAAAAACTCAATCACCTTGTAGAAAGATCGGCTAGAAGAAGTTACCTTGTAGAGAGTTCAGCTACAAAGAAACCACCATGTAGAGAGTTCAGCTGCAAACAAATCACCTGTAGAGAGTTCAGCTAGAAACAAGTCACCCTGTAGAGAGTTCAGCTAGAAGAAGTCACATTGTAGAGAGTTCAGCTACAATGAAACTCCCATGTAGAGAGTTCAGCTGCAAACAAATCACCCTGTAGAGAACTCAGCTACAAACAAATATGCAGTGAAAAAGATCAGCTAGAAGAAGTTACCTTGTAGAGAGTTCAGCTACAACGAAACCACCATGTAGAGAGTTCACAAACAAATCACCTGTAGAGAGTTCAGCTAGAAACAAGTCACCCTGTAGAGAGATCAGCTAGAAACAAGTCACCTTGTAGAGAGTTCAGCTAGAAGAAGTCACATTGTAGAGAGTTCAGCTACAAAGAAACCACCATTTAGAGAGTTCAGCTGCAAACAAATCACCCAGTAGAAAGTTCAGCTATGAACAGATCACCCTGTTGAGAGTTCAGTTAGAAACAAGGAATCCTGTAGAGAAATCACCTAGAAGTATCGCCTTGTAGAGTTCAGCTACAAACAAATCACCTGTAGAGAGTTCAGCTACAAACAAATCACCCTGTAGAGAGATCAGCTAGAAGAAGTTACCTTGTAGGGATTTCAGCTACAAACAAATCACCCTGTAGAGAGTTCAGCTACAAAGAAACTATTCTGTAAAGAGCTCAGCTGCAAACAAATTACTTGTACAGAATTCAGCTACAAACAAATCGCCCTGTAGAGAGATCAGCTAGAAGAAATTACCTTGTAGATAGTTCAGCTACAAACAAATCACCCTGTAGAAAGATCAGTTAGAAGAACTTACCTTGGAGAAAGTTCAGCTACAAAGAAACCATTTTGTAAAGAGCTCAGCTGCAAACAAATCACCTGTACAGAATTCAACTACGAACAAATCACCCTGTAGAGATCAGCTATAAGAAGTTACCTTGTAGATAGTTCAGCTACAAACAAATCTCCCTGTAGAGAGATCAGCTAGAAGAAATTACCTTGTAGAGAGTTCAGCTACAAAGAAACCACCATGTAGAGAGTTCAGCTGCAAAGAAATCACCCTGTAGAAAATTCTGCCAGAAACAAATTGCCCTGTAGAAAGATCAGTTAGAAGAAGTTACCTTTTAGAGAGTTCAGCTACAAAGAAACCATTCTGTAAAGAGCTCAGCTGCAAACAAATCACCTATACAGAATTCAGCTACAAACACATCACCCTGTAGAGAGATCAGCTAGAAGAAGTTACCTTGTAGATCGTTCAGCTACAAACAATTCACCCTGTAGAGAGAGCAATTAGAAGAAGTCACCTTGTAGAGTGTTCAGTTACAAAGAAACCACCATGGAGATTTCTGTAATCAATATATGTGACCGGATTTGCGAAAAGGGGTCTTCCACACACATCCAATTCCGTAAATGTTGGAGACCATAACTCAGTGTTCAAGTAACATAATTATTAACCTGAACATTTCACCATGTATTCAGCTATAGTGGTGCTCACCACTGCCCAAATATCAAGGCAATAGCTCTTTCCAATCTGAAGTTATCAATTGTCAAAGTTGGCAAATTGGACCCCTTTTCGCAAATCCGGTCACATATGTATTATACAGTATATATAATTTGTACATTTACTGATAAAATATTTAAAGTACATCTACTTCATCTTTTCTTCTTCCTGTAGTAAAGAAAAAAACATAGGTTAAAAAAGTCCCAAAGCTGGCCATAGGCCGGCTTTGGGGTATACAAATACAAAAAGAAATGAAATCTAATCCAAAACAGCCAAGCTGTAAAAAAAGTGTGCGGCCCTCAGAAAGGCTATGGTGAAAAAAGATGTGAAATCCAAGGTGGCGGCCAAGAAATGGCTGTGATGGTAGGTTAGTGGTAAAAATTTTAATAATGACAATTCAGGTGAATTTTTGTGCCGCTTCACAAAAATTCACCTGAATTGTCGTTATTAAAATTTTTACCACTAACCTACCATCACAGCCATTTCTTGGCCGCCACCTTGGATTTCACATCTTTTTTCACCATAGCCTTTCTGAGGGCCGCACACTTTTTTTACAGCTTGGCTGTTTTGGATTAGATATTATATAACAATATTATAAAGGGAACATAGAAACAAGAATTAATGAAACTATGGAGGTTGCTTACCCTTGCATAGCAAATTAGATTTTTACTTTTCAATATCATACAGAACGTATATACAATACAGCGTTGAAACCGGGTCGGGTCATCCGGGTCATCCGGGTCACATTTTCTCCGGGTCATCCGGGTCACATTTTCTCCGGGTCATCCGGTCTGACCCGGTTTACAATTTATCCGGGTCTGACCCGGATTGGATCACGTGAGAAACGAAATTGTTCGTTTGACCATAGATATTAGAGAGTGACGACGTAGTCTCGCGGCGCCCGACCCTAAAAAGAGGGTCTGGTGAAACTGTGTACAAAAAGTTTGGCGCTGCCGGAATGTTGGAAGCTCCAATCAGATCGCTCCATTTCAAATTGATTATGTAATGTGTACATTTCAAAAGATTCGCGGCTTACGGTTAATTACATCCGGTGACTCTGCTGCTTAAACTCATTGAGAAAACAGCCATACAATTCTGTTGGGTTCGTTTTAATGTTGAATAAATAAAGTAGCGCTATTGGTTTGGTGATGCTGTAAGCAGATCTGGTTGAATGGATGTTGTGACGTAAACAGTGCACTTACGTAACACGTAAAACGTCATCCAATAAACATTCCAGAGCTCAAACTTTTTGTACACAGTTTCACCAGACCCTCTTTTTAGGGTCGGACGCCGCGAGACTAGTGACGACGTGGAAACTTATAAACGCTATCGCGTAGCTCTTTCGTGAGCCACGCCCACTTATCGCAATACCAACATACGCTCAGCCACGCTCATTTGTTAGTAAGTGTAGTATGTAGCACGAAATTTAGGGTATCTATGGTGAGGGGTAGCTATTGTCAGTAGGTGAAGACCTTTTTTTTTTTTTTTTTTTTGGTCTTCAACCTACAGCTAGGCTGAAGTTGCAATATTTACTCAACACAAATCGAACGCTCAAAATGTAGACTCGTTCGCTCGCTCGAGACTAGCCGAAACACGTCTCGGCTTTAATTAATCCGGGTCACATCCGGGTAAAATCCAGGTCAGTGGGTCATCCGGGTCAGCAGTAGTGACCCGGTTTCAACGTTGATACAGTATGTACATACCAATATGATAGTAATGTATAATAGGGATTATGAAGGTTTGTACTTTCCTGTTATGCAAATCAGTCAAAAACCAGCCTCACCATGCCTTCACAACAATTTGGGAAGTATTGGAAAATCAAATATAAATGCATCTTCAAAATTCAGTTCAGTGAATGTTATACCACCAGTGACCAATGAGAAATAAGGCTTAACGCCTGTGAATACAAGGAGTCAGAAACATGTATAACATTAACCCATTAACGGCCACTGCCACCATATGGCAGCATGGCATCATAACTCACTCATACAATAAACTTTAGATTCACTATAACTTGTAAAACGTGCTTCATAGCAAGATGCACTAGTACTGAAATGGACACGCCCATAGAGGTCCTGTTTCTGAGATAACCGGATCCTTCCCGGACTAGTGTGTGTTTGTTATGTAATAGCGTAAAGTGTAACCTGTTATGATAGGCGACTTAAATTGTTCTTCGACTTAAAATCTACTAGCTGATAACAAAGAAAGTGTTATACATCGATGGAGACAGGTAAAGTCGACAGTCGGCTGCTTTATCCCAGATGTGGCATGGTGGACACGAGTGCAGATACGCATGCGCAATAGCAGAAATGGGACAAATCATGAAGAAACCGGCTGTGGAATGGATCGCACTGTAAGTAAACTGTATATATATAAAATAGTTTTTTGGAGTGTAATACACCTCAGCAAATAGCTAGTTGGGATTCCGTTGTTTGTTCGGGCTGGTTTTACCAAAGTTTAGACTTTGTTGTCTAATAACTTTGTTGCGGTTACTACTATGTAAACAAAAACAACACAGTCGACCTCCTTAGTTTATAGCGAGTATTTAGATATATGGTTACTAAGTAGTTCTGTGTACTGGACGGTTAATATGGTGCGATTCGGCAATTCGGCCAGGGGTCCTGTTGAATTTGGCTGTCAATGGGTTAATGACTTACTATAGATTTTTTTTATTTCACCAAAACTGAGTGAATGAGTGACTGACTGACTGACTGACTGACTGACTGACTGACTGACTGACTGACTGACTGACTGACTGACTGACTGACTGACTGACTGACTGATAGACAGACTGACTGACAGATCTAGACTCACTGATTTATGTGACCAGGCCTGCAAAAACAGGGCATGTGGGCAAAAACTACCCCATCACTCTACAAGTCATATCTCAGTACTGGAACAGAATATTTGTATTCTGTAACTTGCCTCATAAAGCCAATTACATGCTTACTAAGAGCTCAAATTTGCATTGTCATAACATAATAGTACAAAAACGTATGAGTGATGAAAGTGTGAAAAAGTATGCAAAAATCATGTTCCCACATGCCCTATTTTTGCAGGCCCAGTCACTTATGCTTTCAGACAAGCATAACTCAACTGTCATATATAAGCGGTAGCTACTGACTTATTTTCTTTTCAGGCTCAACAAGTTCCATTCTCTTACACTGTAGCTACAATACATTCTTTATGGACTTGCCTTTGTCCTTCATTTCTTTCTTGACCACCTCATAGGTGCCTGAATTAGGGACATAGGTGGATCTAGAAGGCATTGTCAGGGGGACCAAGGGAGGGCAAGAAGTTTTAGTGTACAACAGTGTTTATTCGACTAAAAGGAATTCTAGTACACAAGTTATGTTCAGTTGCATAACTTTATTCAGTATAGCTGGATGAATGATAGACATACAGTTTTAAGACTGTAGTTAGAGAAAATTTTTAAAAATTAGACCTCTTAAGTTTGAATTTGGGAGCATTTTAGCTAACGAAGTGTATGCTTGCAATGCATATAAAGATTAGTTAGCCTATCTGAGATAAAACATGTTTGATGGTAAAGGGTACTAAATCATAAATAAGGTGCAGCTAGTATTGTTATAATGACATTACAATTGTAACTGTTCTATTAGAGTAGTGACTGCTCTATTAGAGTATCTCGGTCTTGGCACAAAAATTCAGCCTCACTTTCTTTACAATGTACAGTGTAACTGTAAAGTACATTTATAACTTTTGTTTTCTATTTGCACATTGGCTTTCTATACTTCTGAATACAGTGTGAATGCATGATTCCAGTTTCTGGTATCAATATAGTACTGTGAGCCAAGGGGGCAAGAGAAAAGCCAGGGGGGCACAGCACCCCTTGGCCCCCCTCAGATCTGCCTATGCTTAGGGAATAAATGTTAACTAGTATACAGTGAATTCATTTGAAAGTAAATCATGTACTGCATCAAAAGGAATTTAAGAATAGCACCAGATGTATCATAAAATTAATTGCATATATGAATGTGCACTCTGACTGAAAACATTTTCTTTTAGCTATGTTCACTTTGTTAGCTACACAGCATTACAAATAAAGAACGGAATGAAAAGCACCCTGTACAATTAATCCATGCAGTTGCAACAGTAATACTCAGTAAAGTAATATGTATAGTCGTATGAGAATCCACTGATATGCTACTTATCAATGCATAATTATGGGGTAGTGGAGATACACAAAGGAGGACACAGCCAAGTCCATAATGCATGCATTGTAACTGCTGTCAGTGCTGTGGTAGACAAACATGCTGTATATCAAAATTTCTATACTGTAATTCGTTTTATTTTCGTGCAAAAATTTTCCTGATAAAATTAAATATTTTACATGAATGACTGCTCTATTAGAGTAGTCTGATCTTATGTAAAAGTTTTTGTGTAAGAAATTTTCATACAAGTTTTGCATACAAAAATTATTTTACAACAAAAATACAAATTATGGTATGAGAATCACTAACAAAATTGTTTGACTTTGTAACAGATAGTATTCACATTAATAATAAGCATATCATTATGATTTTACCTCTTGTTGATATTTTTTGACTATCTGTTGTAACATTAAATGTAGCAGGTTTCCCTGGTCCAGCAATATTGACTGCAATCACTGTGATAGTGTAAGTAGTGTTGCTCACTAAATCATACACTGTAAATGTATTTGACAGACTAGAGGTATTTAACACAACGATGACACCATTAGATAAGCTAATTAAATAGTGAGTAACATTTCTGCAGCTTAAATCATCAGTCACAGAGTCATTCCAAGTTATAGTGAACGAACTTGCATTGTACTCAGTGGTTCTCAGACCTGTCACACCTGTACACAAAATACAAATCTCTTGTATTGTTGCTGCAAAGTTTTTCAAATAATGATTGGTTATAAATTAGGATTATAGTTTTACTATGCCGTCTGTTAGGGATCATAGAAATAAAAGTAGTGTATCAAGGGAGGTTGCCTACATCTATAGATATACTAATAGACATTTACTCCCTGTACTTCACTCTATACCCATCACCATAAATCTGTAAAATTAAGTCAGAAGTGTGAAGTTCATACTGATGGTATGTCTCCTGCGGTCGCTTAGTGTGATCATCATACTTCAGAAGTATGAGCATCACACTTTGAAGTATGATCATCATACTAAGTGACCGCAGGAATCATACCATCAATTTACAAATATCCACTAGTATATCTTCAACCTCCCTTGTTACAGCACATATTGTTCCTTTGATCTCCAATCCACATAATTTTCTTTATTCCCTTTTTTGTAAAGCTCAATTATTACTATAGTAAATCCACACATCAAGACACACGATAGTGTGTCGTGCGGCCCAAGAATCCGGCGCGCCACACCGTGAGTATATTAACAGGAAGAAAGAAAACGCAATTTTCACACCTATGTATAGCTCTGTGATTCCTTATCCAATTGGAACCAAATTTGCTAGAGACGTGCCGCCCAGTTAGGGGAGTCTACATACCAAATTTGAAGAAAATCGCTCAAGCCATTTCCGAGATACGAGCGAACACAATTTCGTTTTAATTTCTTCGTTTTTTTCTTCTTCTTCATCTTCTTCATTTCGCACACTTCGCAAAATTCGCCATAAAACACGAATGCGTACTCGGATTGGGCTGAAATTTGGCACACTTGAAGGGCTCATTAAGGCGGATCTCCGTACCAACTTTGGTAGGAATCCGATGAACATTCACGGAGTTATGACCGATTATTTGCGTAAAATAAGGTCGAAGGTCTGTCACGCCTACAGGGTAAACCCCTTAGAGGAATCCGCAGAAAATTGATATGTAGATGGAGCAACCATCTTAGGAGTGCCTTTTTGTGGTTTGAAAGGAATCGGGATAAAGACCATGGAGATATGACACAAAACCCAACCTGTGTCAAAATTACGCGATCGATTTTTATGAATAAAAAAACTATTAGTTTTCGTGTCTACCAGGCAAACCGTTTAGAGCAACGAGCTGAAAATCAGTATGTAGCTGGAATAATCATCATAGAAAGGTCTTGCAGTAGTACAGAAGAATCGTATTACAAATCACTGAGTTATGATTCGAAAGGCAACTACGTGCAGCAAATGCGAGATCGAGATACTCTAATAGAACAGTCACCCTAATAAAGCATTCAGCTGCATGTATAATTTACTCAGTTATATTACATTGCAAGTTATTCTGTAGGGAATTCAGCTACAAACAAGTCACCCTGTAGTCAGATCAGCTAGAAGAAGGTACCTAATAGAGAGTTCAGCTACAAAGAAGCCATCATGTAGAGAGTTCAACTCAAATAAATCACCCTGTAGAGAATTCAGCTACAAACAAATTGCCCAGTAGAGAGATCAGCTAGAAGAAGTTACCTTATAGAGAGTTCAGTTACAAAGAAACAATCATGCAAAGAGTTTAGCTGCAAACAAATCACCCAGTAGAAAGTTCCGCTATGAACAGATCACACTGTAGAGAGTTCAGTTAGAAACAAGTCATCCTGTAGAGAGATCAGCTAGAAGAAGTTATCTTGCAGTTACGAAGAAACAATCATGCAAAGAGTTTAGCTGCAAACAAATCACCCTGTCTGGCCAGTAGAATGTTCCGCTATGAACAGATCACACTGTAGAGAGTTCAGTTAGAAACAAGTCATCCTGTAGATAGATCAGCTAGAAGAAGTCACTTTGTAGAGAGTTCAGCTACAAAGAAACCACCATGTAAGAGAGTTCAGCTGCAAACAAATCACCTGTAGAGAGTTCAGCTAGGAACAAATCACCCTGTACAGAGATCAGCTAGAAACAAGTCATCCTGTAGAGAGTTCAGCTAGAAAAAGTTACATTGTAGAGAGTTCAGTTACAAAGAAACTACCATGTAGAGAGTTCAGCTGCAAACAAATTGCCCTGTAGAGAATTCAGCTACAGACAAATCACCTTGTAGAAAGATCAGTTAGAAGAAGTTGCCTTGCAGAGAGTTCAGCTACAAACAAATCACCCTGTAGAGAGTTCAACTAGAAGAAGTTACATTGTAGAGAGTTCAGTTACAAAGAAACTACCATGTAGAGAGTTCAGCTGCAAACAAATCGCCCTATACAGAATTCAGCTACAAACAAATCACCCTGTAGAGAGTTCAGCTAGAAACAAGTTACACTGTAGAGAGATCAGCTACAAACAAATCACCCTGTAGAGAGTTCAGCTAGAAGAGGTTACATTGTAGAGAGTTCAGTTACAAAGAAACTACCATGTAGAGAGTTCAGCTAGAAGCAAGTCACCCTGTAGAGAGATCAACTACAAACAAGTCACCCTGTAGAGAGTTCAGCTAGAAGAAGTTACATTGTAGAGAGTTCAGCTACAAAGAAACTACCATGTAGAGAGTTCAGCAGCAAACAAATTGCCCTGTAGAGAATTCAGCTACAGACAAATCACCTTGTAGAAAGATCAGTTAGAAGAAGTTGCCTTGCAGAGAGTTCAGCTACAAACAAATCACCCTGTAGAGAGTTCAGCTAGAAGAAGTTACATTGTAGAGAGTTCAGTTACAAAGAAACTACCATGTAGAGAGTTCAGCTGCAAACAAATCGCCCTATACAGAATTCAGCTACAAACAAATCACCCTGTAGAGAGTTCAGCTAGAAACAAGTTACACTGTAGAGAGATCAGCTACAAACAAATCACCCTGTAGAGAGTTCAGCTAGAAGAAGTTACATTGTAGAGAGTTCAGTTACAAAGAAACTACCATGTAGAGAGTTCAGCTGCAAACAAATCGCCCTATACAGAATTCAGCTACAAACAAATCACCCTGTAGAGAGTTCAGCTAGAAACAAGTTACACTGTAGAGAGATCAGCTAGAAACAAGTCACCCTGTAGAGAGTTCAGCTAGAAGAAGTCACATTGTAGAGAGTTCAGTTACAAAGAAACTACCACGTAGAGAGTTCAGCTGCAAACAAATCGCCCTATAGAGAATTCAGCTACAAACAAATCACCCTGTAGAAAGATCAGCTAAAAGAAGTTACTTTGTAGAGAGTTCAGCTACAAACAAATCACCCTGTAGAGAGTTCAGCTAGAAGCAAGTCACCCTGTAGAGAGATCAGCTAGAAACAAGTCACCCGTAGAGAGTTCAGCTAGAAGAAGTTATATTGTAGAGAGTTCAGCTACAAAGAAACTACCATGTAGAGAGTTCAGCAACAAACAAATTTCCCTGTAGAGAATTCAGCTACAGACAAATAACCTTGTAGAAAGATCAGCTAGAAGAAGTTGCCTTGTAGAGAGTTCAGCTACACAAATCACCCTGTAGAGGGTTCAGCTACAAACAAGTCACCCTGTAGAGAGTTCAGCTAGAAGAAGTTACATTGTAGAGAGATCAGCTACAAAGAAACTGCCATGTACAGAGTTCAACTGCAAACAAATTTCCCTGTAGAGAATTCAGCTACAAACAAATCACCCTGTAGAAAGATCAGCTAGAAGAAGTTACTTTGTAGAGAGTTCAGCTACAAACAAATCACCCTGTAGAGGGTTCAGCTACAAACAAGTCACCCTGTAGAGAGTTCAGCTAGAAGAAGTTACATTGTAGAGAGATCAGCTAGAAACAAGTCACCCTGTAGAGAGTTCAGCTAGAAGAAGTTACATTGTAGAGAGTTCAGCTACAAAGAAACTACCATGTACAGAGTTCAACTGCAAACAAATTGTCCTGTAGAGAATTCAGCTACAAACAAATCACCCTGTAGAAAGATCAGATAGAAGAAGTTACCTTGTAGAGAGTTCAGCTACAAACAAATCACCCTGTAGAGAGTTCAGCTAGAAACAAGTCACCCTGTAGAGAGTTCAGCTAGAAGAAGTTACATTGTAGAGAGTTCAGCTACAAAGAAACTACCATGTAGAGAGTTCAGCTGCAAACAAACAAATTTCCCTGTATAGAGACAAACAAATCACCCTGTAGAAAGATCAGCTAGAAGAAGTTACCTTGTAGAGAGTTCAGCTACAAACAAATCACCCTGTAGAGGGTTCAACCACAAACAAGTCACCCTGTAGAGAGTTCAGCTAGAAGAAGTTACATTGTAGAGAGTTCAGCTACAAAAAAATCACCCTGTAGAGAGTTCAGCTAGAAACAAGTTACACTGTATAGACAAACAAGTCACCCTGTAGAGAGTTCAACTAGAAGAAGTTACATTGTAGAGAGTTCAGCTACAAAGAAACTACCATGTAGAGAGTTCAGCTGCAAACAGATTGCCCTGTAGAGAATTCAGCTACAAACAAATCACCCTGTAGAGAGTTCAGCTACAAACAATTCATCCGGTAGAGAGATCAGCTAGAAGGACCACCTTGCAGAGAGGTTAGCTACAAAGAAATCACCCTGCTTCATCTTTTCTTCTTCCTGTAGTAAAGAAAAATGACAGGTTAAAAAGCCCGAAAGCCGTTTATGGCCGGCTTTGGGGTATACAAATACAAAAAGAAGTGAAATCTAATCCAAAACAGCCAAGCTGTAAAAAAAGAGTGCGGCCCTGAGAAAGGCTATGATGAAAAAAGATGTGAAATCCAAGGTGGCGGCCAAGAAATGGCTGTGATGGTAGGTTAATGGTAAAAATTTTAATAACAACAATTCAGGTGAATTTGGTGCCGCTTGGTCTTGGCACAAAATTCACCTGAATTGTCGTTATTAAAATTATTACCATTAACCTACCATCACAGCCATTTCTTGGCCGCCACCTTGGATTTCACATCTTTTTTCATCATAGCCTTTCTCAGGGCCGCACTCTTTTTTTACAGCTTGGCTGTTTTGGATTAGATGTGTTTAACATGATCACTCCATTAATGAGAATTAATCCCGAAGTACCATACCGCTGATTTAGATGGAATCAGTTGGTCATTAAGATCTTATTAACAAGTTAGTGGGGATAACTTAAAAGATATACAAATACTCTCACATTTCTGTGGATTCAACTTGAGTTGCCACAATATGACCACTGATATATCAATATGCAAATACAGGGCATGTGGGCACAAACTACAACTTGTCACACTACAGGTCATATCTCAGTATTGGAACAGAATATTTGCATTCTGAAACTTGCATCATAAAGCCAATTAATTGTGTACTAATGGCTAAAAGCCATTATGATAGCATAATGGTGTAAAACGTTATGAGTCAAGGAAGTGTGAAAAAGTAGGCAAAAATCATATGCCCACATGCCCCTTTTTCGCAGGCCCATTTTGGTCAAGTCTCCTTGAAGTAAGGCTTCATTACGAGTTGTAACAATTTGCTTGTATAGGGTGATGTCATTAGCAAATAACTTAACAGTACTATTAGAAATAATATTATGATGGATTTCGACAATATAAAGTAAAAATAACAGAGGCCCAAGAACAGAGCCTTGAGGGACACCTGAACAAACAGGAAGCCATTCTGAGAAGCTACTATTAACAACAACTCTTTGATAGCGATTAGTTAGAAATGAGTTAAATGAAGAGAGTAGATTTCCCAAGACATTCAAGCTTAAACAATAGGCGACAATGAGTCAAATACCTCCACTAGATCTAACAGTACACAGTGAATTGAGTTCCATCCTTCAAGGCAAAAATTCCCAGTCATTAATTACTGAAAGCAAAAGAGTGACAGTTAAGCATTTATGGCGAAAGCCATGTTGGGAATCACTAATAAGATGTTTAGATTGTAAAGCACATATAAGTTGACAATGAATAATTCTTTCCATAACTTTTACAGCAATCGAAGTATGGGTGATAGTTTGATGGAAGGTATTTATCACCCTTTTTGTGAACAGGCACAATGTTGACCCAGTCCCTAGGCAGGGTACCAGAGGACAGTGACCATTGCAATAGATGAGATATAGGTAAGGAAATGAATTTAGCTGTGACTGATCAATTTAACCAGTAGATTATCTGGACCACAGGGTTTATCGTGTTGTAGATTGCTAAGTTCTTCAAAAACATCCTCTGATGTGAATTGTATAGAATCAATAAGCATTTCATTACACTGTACAGACTCATGCAGAAATTGCAAGCTGGTACAGTTTTAAACACGGAGTTAAAATACTCATTAAAAATTGTTGCCTTCTCAATATTATCATCTGAAATACAGTTCCCTGAGGAGTTAAGTGGGGGAGAAGATTGACAACATCATTTGACTGAATTCACAAAATCCCAGATCTTCCTAGAATTTGCTGAATATGCATTAGAAAGTGCAGAAATGTAGTCCACGGTGTCCATGTCCTGTTTAGACTTTGAATGAACCAAGTTACTCGTTTACATCTATTTGTTTCAGAGTTGTTATGTTTCATTTTATGATACAAACATTGCTTAACACGTATGAGATGCAGGGTATCTGGGGGTAAAGTAATGCTTTAATTTATCTACCAGTTCACAACACTAAACTATATGATATATTGACCAATGTTGTTTATGGTTATTTACACACAATTTCACAGATGTGGACGTTTCAGGCCTGTGGATCACCCCTGGTTCCAAGAGTTTTGAGGTTCCACTGTAGCATGCAAAGTCTTTTAGAATAAAATATACTATTGACTTAAAACAAAAACCATTTTGTTTCTCTTCAATTCTGTGGCAGACGTCAACCATTTAATTGAAATTAAAGGGAAATAGAACAGAAAAGGCCAATTTCTAGTAGAGAAGTAGCCTTATACGTAGATATAAAAATTGGCTCAAATCTTTCAGAGAGCATTTCTTAATACTGAGTCAAATTTCAAGCTTTCATCACGACACAATTTTCAAAAATTGTCATAATAGCTAAGGGTTGTAAGGCCTTTTGTGCACTGTGTGATAAAAGCATGAAACTTGCCAGTTGCCACATAGTTTGTATGTACATGATACAGTAAAACACACTACTTGTCTAAATAAGATAGACCACATGGCTAAAATAGTGCTAATGCCTGTGAGATATAAAATAGCCAGTATAGTTGAGCATGCAATGTTTTACTCAACACCTTCTCCTTAAACTACAATATTGTAACAATGCCATATTATATGTGTACACTTAATTGCTATATATACAATATATCAAGTGGTGTGTCATGGTCTATATGTGCAATTATTAAAATGCTATTTGGCTATAATGGTATCATAGAGTACAGTAGTATTATTATTATGGATCTTGCAAGGTTTGGGCTTTGTGGCCAACACTATCACCCTAAAACCAGCCTCATAATACCTTCATGACACTTTGGAAGTACTCGTTAGATATAACCAAGTCCAAAAGTACCTTCAGTACGACCTGAAGTGCTTCAAAAATGTTGTTATGAATTTTAATATTTAATGGAATTTTCTACTAGCTACTTGACTGACTGGCTGATTAACTAATTTCTTCAGAAAAGCATAACTCGATAACGGCTAAGGATATATACAGGCTTGACTTTCATTGTTTGACATCTCTTCAGTACTGATGTGCGATACTTATCGATATATCGCGATACTTATCGATATATCGCGATGCTCCAGTTGTATCGCGATACCGATACACACGTACACGTATCGATATTTTGATTGCGCAATCACGGAAATATGAAGGTCTTGCTTTCTTCAATTTAAGAGCTATTTCAGTGTTCCTATTATGCTTGCATTAATTAGCCACATTTGTTACAATTATCTTGGAACATTTTAATCAGTGAATGCTCTATTAGAGTATTTCACTATAAATTGACTGTTCTATTAGAGAGTATCAATCTAAGGAGCTATGTACAATGCATTTGAGTGCTCTGTTGTAGTTTGCAGTTTCCACGGACTGCTCTATTAGGGAGTATCAATCTATTTTCATGAATTAAGCTCCATAGTTTGAAATATCTGTCTAATATGCCAGCATTATGCTAGCATAGCACTCCAGCCTATCATGCTGGCATATTTTATGCAGGCCTACATATCAGTAATGGCCTCCCAGTCACTCAACATTTTAAGACACACTCTTTTTGCAAGTCCATTTACTGTTAACCCTGCTGCCTATAATTGCCTTATTAGTCCCTTATTGGAATATGCTGCACATGTATGGTATTTATATTCTGCTGGAGACACTGCTCAACTGGAAGAAATTCAGCAAAGAGCTGCATGCTGGGTGTGTGGTAGCAAATGGAATCCTCATACCCGTAATTGGTCCAAATCTTCCACTTCTTGTCTACAGGACTTACTATGATGGCCTTCACTACATACCCATCGGTCATACCTTGCTATAGCTCAAGTACATGACATTCTACATTACAGGGTCTCCATCCCATTTAATTCACCTTTTAAGTTCTCTATCAATTGTACTATATAGATCTTATTCATTGTCACTTGCCATATCATCTTCCACCATCAATGCATATCGTTATTCATTTTTTACTACATTCTCCATTCCTTTGGAACTTAGCATACACCTGCAGAAATTTTCCAAACCAGTCCCTTTCTGGTTCCTACTTCATCATTTTCTGTTTAACTAACTGACCTCATTTATTTTGTCTTGTTCTTGTATACATATTTCTGTGTGTCATGTTTTGTTATAAGTTTATTTATGGTTGTTTTTGTACTTGTACTTTTATGTATGTCTCTGTAAGGGGAGCACATTTGTAGACTTCGCCTTTTGTGAGTGTTAAGTTTCCATATTCAACACACACCCTGCATAAGATATGATAACAAATTGTACCCCAATCAGACAACAATTATTGTGGTATCCCAAACATGGGTACTATCTCTTGAGTAGGAAGCTTAACATTCCTCTGATCTGGAGTGGCAAAGACTATTGGCCACTTTTAAAAAAATTCTTGAACACAATAGCATATCTATTGCCATTAGCTGTTAGTGGCAATTCATCAATATCTGTGGCAATAATTTTGAAAGGATGGTCCACAGGTATAGACTACATTTTGAGATTTTGGTCCATCACTTTACATGTTGCCCAGGCAGGTTTGGTATGCCTAATATGGCTTTAGTAATAGCATGGTGTGTTATCTGGCCACAGTATGTCAGAGTAATTTCTCATAGTACTGCTAGCATTTCCAAGTTGGCTATTGAATAATTGAACTCAGCTGCATGCAGAGACAGAGCAGGCGACTGGCTGTATTTTCTTATCTTCTTGATACAGTGATAGTATTGCTCCTAAACCCTGCTTGCTAGTGTCAGTTTCTAGTGTAAAATCCTTGTTTAAATCAGGACAGACTAGTACAGGTGCTATTAATGACTTACTTTACAAACATTCAAATACTATACTTCACAATCAGCAGTCCAATTAATCATTGCTCGTTTTATAGTGGATAAGCAATCTTAGCGTAAACCTTGATATAACACTGATAGTGAAATGTAAGTTCCAAGAACTGTCATAAATGCCTCACATTATCAGATGTAGGGAAGAACTTTACAGCATCCAGTTTCCAAAAGTTTAATCCAGCTTGTGTAACCAGTTGACCCAAATGATTATTCTTCTTCTTCACAAACAAAGTTGCATTTGTGTGTACTGAGCTTCAAGCCTGCATCCTTAATCAATCAAACACAGTTCTCAAGTGAACAACATTGAAATGACTCTGAAAAAAATTATCACAACATCCAAATATTCAGATACAATTTTTTTTTACTATAACCAGACTGTAATCTATATAATACTCTCAGCATACAATGTTGGAACACTGTAAGTCCATTCATCACCCCATAATATATCACATTTGAACTAGTAAAATCGTTGGGTGATGAATTCAGTCTTATCCTGGCTGTATTTGTGACCCTTAATCTGCTAATAACCAGTGGCGAGATGTAAAGTTGTAAAATACTTGGATCTTAAGAGATCATTAATCTTTGGTAAAGGGAATACATCGGGCTTGGTTATAAAATTTGGTAAACACAAAATTGAAGTGTTTCATCCCTTATTTAACAGGACTGGACTATGGACTCTAAGATGGTTTTGTCACTCTAATTCTTAGCATCTTCTCCAATTTGTTAGCCACTTTCTTCCTAACAGCGAAGGGTACTCTCCTAACAGGTTGCTTCCTTGGGGCTCAGGAGAAATGGAAAACTCAACTGCCACTGTGGATCATAATCTAAAAGAATAAACAAGACAACCCATCTTTTCTTCTGTTGGAAGACAAACTGCAAAGGAACTACTGTAGAATCTGCTGAGAAGAAAGATCCTCCTTGTGAAGAAACTTACAATGGAAAGGATAACATCTCACAAGTGTGTCTAATCGAAACTGTATGCATACCAGCTATTACTAGTGCCTGTACAAACTTCACATGCACAGGGAACAATGCTTTTATAGCATTATTTATTTGACCTTATTCTAGAGTCTCTTGTTAGGACCAATCCCACCTCTGTCTTCTTGTTTCCTGCCAGTGGGAAAATGTTTCCTCCACTTGGATCAAAAGCTGAAGCAGTACAACTTCTATGTGCAGCTTTCATATCAAGGTGATAGTCAACTATACCCAAACTATGACATACTGCATCAGATAACAGCAGTTGGTCAGGTGCTACTAACTTAATGTACATAGTACCACACAATATTTTCTTACCAAAAGTAACATTCACATCTATGGCCTGGACCATTCTTGGTACCCCTGACAATTCTGTCTGCTGGTTATTAAGAAAAAGGTTGATACAGTGTCAGAATGACTTAGTATAATTATTTACTGGCTTTCTTGGTAGATAATTGGCAAAAACCAGTGCAACAGCCAAAAACTAGTGCAGTACTGCTTGTACTGTTCTCGGTAATATCACAGACACTTGGCCTTTTTCAAGAACTTAACCTATTTATATATAGCTAGAAAGGTATAATGTGGATTGTCATAGCAGGTGTTTATATTATTTGTTCTATGGTGAGTGCTGTACATGAACACTTGCTTGAAGATCTTGGAAACAACACTGCAATAAAGTCATTTGATTGTGATCAGATCTACACAATTATAGTAAAACTAGATATAGTAGATGCATAGAAAGTTGATGTAGCTATGTTAATTTTGTTGTAAAACAGATGGACCAGTCCACACTATAGTTTGTAACATTTGTTCAGTCTTGTCTACAATTTGGATAAACCATGCATGTATCAGGAAATTCACTGGACAATTCTAAATGGCTAGTATAGTAGCTAGCTCAACGAATTATTATACTGGACTCAATATTTATCAGAACCAGTGTTTTTTTAAACAGCACACATGCATGCACATCAGCAGCATCAATCACTTCTGATCTGTTAACAGTTGTCATGTCCATGTGTCCCACTGTCATTACATGATTGTGTTAACCACTTCTACATACACTCAGTACTGGACAAACCAGCAATAGCTATAATAGCTACATGTAAGATGTTTATTCCATTTAGTGATTTAGCCACTACCAAAAATCTGACAGTGGCCACAGCGCAACGAGAGGCATAGACTGATCAGTATAGCAGCATCTACAACATGTATATAAACAAAGACTGATTACATACATGTAGCGTCAACCCAAACGTATGGATCAGTCTGTCCCAAACCTGGACTCTTAACTTAGACGGCACCTCTGTATATGTCACGAGTATAATCGTATTATAGACCCACACAGAGTCACACATACCTCAATACGGTTGCATACTATCCTCTATACGGCTGTATACGCTTCTGCTAGACCCACGCCTTGCCCTCAAGATGGCCCATATCCCTTCTGAAATACCCTTTTAATTAATGACGTCGCTTTCAATATTTTGTTGCTATTTCATGTGAGCCAAAACAAAGTACAGTTGTACAATAATGAAACTGAAAAAAAAGAGGGTAAAACAACCTGATAGTCAATGAATTTTCAGTTATAACTGTTCTGCCTAATCATCACTGAGCTGTGTAGCAAGAACCCACAACACTAGCTACCCAATCCTTGCTTTCTTTATACTGAGAACAATCACATCATTTCTTCATCTGTAAATAGTTAACATTAATGTTCATACTTCCATGTTGTAAATATACTTACCAACGCCAGTTTCAAGGTGAGTAGGTGCATTGAACTTGTGGAGTCATTGATGGGACTGCTGTAGTGCATGAGATAAAAAATTAGCAAAACCATACAGTATAATTCTACTCACATCGGTATCTCTCAAACAAACTGCTCTTGGAGTGCTCTATATAAAAACATACATGTGACCTGCATCTTGCATGCCACGTACCATGCTGTGATATTCAGCACTTGTGCACCTTGAGGATTCAAGATTGCTAGAATCACAGGGTCAATGCAGCAAGAATAACTTACTGAATCACCCAAGCAGGTACATCATACAGAGTTTACAAAGGAGTAGACAATATCCACTTTCCTTCAATACTTTATTCAATGTTCCAGCATTTCAAAAATGTAGGCAGTCCAAAGTCTATATTGCATAAGTGCACAGTCACCAATTATTATAGGGTACACATATACACATACTGTCAGATCTCCACAGTGGTTAGTAGGACGTGTAAGTAGACTAACACCTGATTACTTTCATCATCCCTCTTCTCTTAGGTCCATGTCCTGCATATAATTCTTCTATGAAAGGACATATGCAGTCAACATAATACAGCTTGCGTATTACAGTATCTGACTATCTGTAGTTTATGTGCACCTCTTTTTTAACTGTTTGTGCGATTCACTCACTCCTTCACGGTTGACACTATAAACGGTGGTGTCATAGTGTCATAGTGTTGATCAGCTGCTCTGTGAACAAAATTAGAGATATAAGACAAAATTACAACTTAAGAAAATAGTCATCAGCTTTCTTTCTCATCTTGAGTAAATTCGTTAGCAAGTAATTGAATGTAACAGTCAAAAAACCTATAATATTTATGATGTTGTTGTAAATAAAAAATTGTGATAGTAACACTGATTGGTAGTGGCTCACTGCATGGACTTTCCCTTAAAGCAATTTCGTGTTGGTCATCTGACTTCACAGCTCACCAACGTCCTTCCTAAGAGTTAAAATTGCTTGTGTCATCATTTGGCGTTCTTGAGACCCACATGCAGCTATATAAGTAGAGGATATTGTACACAGGACATGGTATACACAAGTAAAATTCATACCAATACCTACAATAAATTATTATTTATTCTTGCCAATACTATTAGCACACAAAGCTAAGGGGTATATATGGCTCCATGTTGTCTTGGGCTTGGGCTAGGCCAGTCACATGCATCATACCCAAGAGAGATGAGACAAAGATGCAACAGTTACACTTTTGTCTATAACCGCAGTTATTATATTAATAACTAGCTGGGCACTTTATAATAACATGGTACAGAGATTTAAAATAAAGCACACTACAGGAATATCACAATAATTAATATTTGTGACCAGATTTGCAAAAAAGGGGTCTTCCACACACATCCAGTTTATGAATGTTAGCATTTCATAACTTTGGATTGGAAAAAGTTGTTGCCTTAAAATTTGGAAAGTAGTGAGCACCAACATGGGTTAATAGATGGAGAAAATTTCAGATTTGTATCTTTCTTGAATGCAAAGTTATGGTCTTCCAAATTCATAGAATTGGATGTGTGTAGAAGACCCCTTTTCTCAAATCCAGTCACATTTGTAGGGGACTTATCTGATACAGATGGATCTCTCAATACATTGCACCAGCTCCCACAGATGCAAAGCATCCCACAGAATGCCCACGCAAGAGACCAGATGAGTAGAACTGGTTAAGTAAAGCATGTCGACAGTTTTATGAGTACGTGTAAAGAATGACCCCTTACAATCCCACACTCAAGGAATCCCGTGCATACTACTGCGTGTGTGCAAGCTTCTGTTGTTCTTTTTGAAGGGGTGAGCATTGCCAGACTGACTCAACAAAATTTAATTCTGCCATGGATTCACCTTCATTGACCCACTTGGACTTTTACACCTCTGCTCTAGGACCACAGAAATCAGGCCAGCCTAGATTCTATGCTGGGACCATTGGATTGACCCTAATAGTCTGTTGTGGCCTTGCCACTTTCTCTTCAGACAACAGATGAAGTATGCTGCCATATATGGATTGGCGGTGAGCAACTAGTCTATAGCCAGAGCACTGTTTTGTTATTGGGTCAGCAAAAAAACGTTTTACTATGTGATAGCAGTGTTGGGCCACTACTAAATATCTGCCATCAAGAATCTGCTAACGTTTGCACCTTGAATCAAATTTACTAATAACATGATGCTGATATTTCGTACATCACAAAGAATCTCACTGGCTAAAGTTTGTGTAAAGAGTGGCTACGAATTCATATTGTCTAACCAAATTTATACAAACTGAATATAATTATAACTAATATATGATCTGTAACATTTAAGTCTGTTCCATGTCCACCAAGACTGTAGCTACATGACACTGTTTGTGGCAGCATGTTACCCAAAGACTTTCTTTTCTTTCTGTAGCCACATGATTTTTCATCCATTGTTCATTCTCTTTTCCCGACCCATTGACTAAAATAATAAAAGGGACAAGTGAACAAGAGCGCCTGAGTTACCCAAGAGCGGGCAAAACCAGTTCAAGTCTTCCTTCCCGTTGGGCCACTGGTAGCTCAACAAGGACGGCGGCTAACTGCTGTTATATTTGTACATACAAACTAGTACTCACTCATAACATCAGTCACTTCTACCATCTGTGCTTCGGCTGCACCATACTGCAACTCGAACGTCAGTCAATCAGTAGCTGCGGCTGGTTCTTTGTCACAATAGCGATTCTCCCCTGACGACGTTTCACACAATGCAGTCAATCTTGACCACAATTATGTGAACAGAAGAAGGAGTTCACATATATGTAACGTCGTTCATTGGTAAGCTATACACCTGTATACAGCCTGCCACCTTGCTCCGTCTCTGTATTTGTCTGTATATTCTGCGTATACGTCTGAAAATGACGGTTTTGTATATATCCGTATATGCTTCCAGTTGCGCTGTGCAACATCACCAATATTGTTTAACGAACTGAAACAGTGGACCGCACAATACCAATCCTTTCCAAGATACACACATTGGTACTTCAGTGATGGCAGCATTCCAATGATCCTAATATGAAAATCTATCAAGTGAGACATGGTGAACTTACTATATGTGATGGATATGTATGTTATTTGGGGGAGGAGCATTGTTGTTCCACAAGCAGGACACAGGAGTGTAATGGAACAGTTACATGATGGCCATCCAGATATTTCAAGAATTAAGAGTCTGGCTATAACCTTTGTATGGTCAAATCAAATGGTTAATGACATTGCAGACAGAGTGAAATCATGTTTGTGTAGAACAGAGCTGTTTAGATATTGTTGTAGTATATGAAATTACCCTTAGGTTAACAATAATTTGAGAGCATGATTCCTTTGTAGACATTTCCATTTTTTACAGTAATGCATTTTTATGAAAATTATTGCATAAACTTTCTCCTGCAGGTTTGCTGGCTAGCTTGTAGCAGAATTCTTACAAGGTAACTTGTTGTAGCTGAACTCCATACAGAGTGACTTCTAATGTAGCTAAACTCTCTGTAGTGTGATTTGTTGGAGCTGAACTCTCTCCACAAGATTACTAGTTTGTAGCTGAACTCTCTACAGGGTAATTTAAACACCCTACAGGGTGACTTGTTTGTAGCTGAACTCTCACTTGCTTGTAGCTGAACTCTCTACAGGATGACTTATTTGTAGCTGATCTCTCTACAGGCGACTAATTTGTAGCTGAACTCTCTATAGGAAGATTTTTTTTGTAGCTGATCTCTCTACAGGGTGACTAGGTTGTAGCTTAACTCTCTACTGGGAGACTTTTGTAGCTGAGCCCTCTATTGGAAGACCTGCTTGGAACTCTCCACTGGGTGACTTGTTTGTAGTTGAACTCTCTATAGGATGTTTTATTTTGAGCATAACTCTCTACTGGGTGACTTGATTGCAGTTGAAGATGACTTGTTTATAGCTAAACTCTCCACAGGATAATTTTTTGTGGCTGTACTGTCTATAGGAATACACTTTGCATCTGAACACTCTACAGGGTGAATTTTTTGCAGCTGAACTCTCTACAGGGTGACTGAACTCTGCAGAGTAAATTGTTTGTAGCTGAGCTCTCTTTTAGCTATACTCTCTACGTGATGATCTGTTAGTAGCTTAACTCTCTGATGATCTGTTGGTAGCTGAACTCTCTACATGGTTGTTTATAACAGACTAAAAGTCTCTACAGGCTGACTTGTGAAATAGCTAAATGCTTTAAGGTTACGGGATACTGAGCGACTGTCAAACAAAAATTTTATTACGTAATTAAGGCGGGCTTGGTGTTGTTGTGTTGTGTATCAGCTGGTAACAGGCTTAAATTGTTGGGAGAATCATAGTGTGCTGACTGGATAGGTACAAGGTACAAGAAAACACATATAACAGTACAAGATAACATAGAAGCAACACACTTAGCAACTGGCGCACCTGTAAGCGCATGCATAGTTATGCTGACTAATGGCGATATTTTCCTGAACCAAAAATCAGGACTGTCAAACTAGTTGTTAACATTTTGTATAAACAGACTACTATTTTGGCTTCTTGTCTAGGTCCTGACGGAGCCTTTCGTTAGAAATAATGTTTCTAGTGCTTGTGATATCAATTAAAAAATAAATTTTGTTACCAGTGTCTTGCTTTAGGCCATATTGTAGTCATATTTTAGCAGCTATACACATTATTCACAAATCCTCTTGTCAGTCCCTCACAAGTGATGTTCTTCAAATCTTAGAATTGTTTGTAAGTTCTCATGGTTCTTCATTGGTCTGATTTTTGGTTCATAGTTTTCACTAATTGGCATTGGGAACACTCATGTTTCCGTAACAACATTTGAATTTCATGTCGATTAATGAGAAGTTAAGAATGCATAAATATTTGATAAACAATGCATTAAGAAAAATCAAACCCCTAATCATGAAAAATGATTGATAGTGTACATGTGGTGTTTACAGTATCCCGTAACCTTAACGGAGTACTTTATTTCTTAGCTGGCTGATCTATTAGGGTGACTGCACTATTTGAGTATCTTAATCTTGCACATGCTGCACATATTTGGTTTTCATACAATGGCTCTACATCCAATTCATCTAAACCACTGAAGGGCCTTTCTAAGATGATTAATCCATCTATAAGCCCATTTACAACTCATTCCCCTGATTGGTTTGTCGGTAAGTGTGGCAAGTCAATGTTCTCTTCTGGCAGAATGTGTAAAATTTGGTATATATTCAGGGGCGGATCTAGGATTTATAAAAGGGGGGGGGGCTAACTCAAGGTACTAATCTCTTGGGTAGAGGTGTGCAAAGCACACTTCCCAGCATGCGAAGCACACTTCCCAGCATGCAAAGCATGCTGGAACTAGGGGGGTCTGGGGGCATGCCCCCCCAGGGAAATTTTTGAAAAATAGACGCTAAAATACTGCAATTTGGAGACATTTCCACATAAAATTCATAATATTTTCTGCCTGTAGATATTTTATATACTGCATTTAGATTATAGGTATGGCTCTCTGACTCTGAAGTATTTTGCTAATGGAAAAGTTTGGGTAGGTACAGGCAACCAAGTACATGATGCACCCCTCTCACAATTGCACAACACTGAATAGGTGCATGTTAGAATAATAATATGTTGAAAGTGGAAACTTTTGAAATTTGAACACTACAAGATTGAATCTGAGAGCATTTTCAATGGAAATTGTGTACCTGAATTAAGTATTGTCATACATATTAACTACGTACACAAGTAGATGAATGAAGCCCTTTAAACAGACCAATGCACTTCATTGTATGTATAGGTGCAGGCAGATTTGGAAAATTCCATAACAGAACCAACTACATGTTTCCAGTGAATGTTCTATTAGAGTAGTTAGCTGACTGCTCTATTAGAGTATCTCGATCTTGTATACCTCCAATGCTGATCCGGGTCCTTGTTACATAAACTTTAGCATAAATCCACTGATAATACCTTGGAAAATGTTTATAAGGTGGTTTTATGAGTATTTGTATTATTAGTGATCATATAATTATGCTAAGACAAAATTTCATTATAATACTCAGCATATTGATCAAGTAAAGCCTAAATATGAAGGGGGGGCTTCAGCCCCCAAAGCCCCCCCCTGGATCCGCCCCTGATATTCTAGAATTTCAGAACATGCTGATTCTAAATTTTACAGGAACTACTTTGTCAGTTTAGAGCTCCCTGCTCAAAATGGATATTTTAGGCAAAAAATAACTAATCTATGTTCTGTGCCCATTACAATTCTGTTGATTACTGGAAATGCTACCTCTGAAAATGCAAGACTCAAATCTGATGAAATGAAAGTTTCCAGGTTGAGAGAGGTTGACTGGTTGTTGCAAAAGGAGCAGCTTGACCAAGATGATAATGGTCATGGTCAGCTTACTTTGCACATCTTCATTGCCATCTTCTTTGATGCCTTTGTTTAACACTCTAATGTCATCGTAAAGCATAGAATGGCTGTCATCAGGAGCGGATCCAGGAGTTGGCAAGGGGAGGGGCACAAACAGGCTAAGTTGTAAGTGGTTGGGGAGAACCAGATTCTCTAGTTCAATGCTGCATTTTTGAAGTAGCAAATAATCACCTCTTAGTATAGTGTCTCACTGTTGATTTTTGCCATTTTGGCCTTTTCAGATGGTTGTAAAGTCTTAAAAGCTGTTTTAAAGGCTCTGAATGTCTTAAACAACTGCAACACGATAATTATTTTTAGAGGCGCTTAGTGTGTAAGAAGGTGCTGAATGGCTAGTTTGACTTTGGTTCGCTTTGGTTTAATGTAGATTTGTAATAAATGCTAGTGAAATGTGCATATTTTCATGAGTTTCTTGGCCTGACAAAGTTTAGTAGCTATTTTAATCAGAAGTATGGCTGGCTCCTCTACAAGGTTAGGGAGGGGGCATTTGCCCCAAATGCCCCATCCTGGATCCGCCATTGATCATATTGAAATTACTGAGTTATTGAATCCTAGTCTCGACTCTTGATCAACGATTATACACCATTGCTAAACAAATCAAGACACACGGTAGTGTGTCGTGCGGCCCAAGAAGCCGGCGCTCCACACCGTGAGTAATTTTACAGGAAGAAAGTAAACGCGGTTTTCACACCTTTGTAGCTCCGTGATTCCTTATCCGATTGAAACCAAAGTTGCTACAGAAATGCCGGCTAGGTGGGGAGTCCACATTCCAAATTTGAAGAAAATCGCTCCAGCTATTTCCGAGATACGAGCGGCCAAAGTATGGGGGTTTTTTCTTCGTTTTTTTTTTCTTTTACATATTTTCGCACACTTTGCAAAATCCGCCATAAAACACGAATGCGTGCTCCAATCGGGCTGAAATTTGGCACACGTAAAGGAATCATTAAGGCGAATCCCAGTACCAAGATTGGTAAGAATCCGATGAACAATCACGGAGTTATGGCCGATTATTTGCGTAAAATAAAGTCGAAGGTCTGTCACGCCCACAGGGTAAACCACTTTAAGAAATGAGCTGAAAATTACTACGTAGATGGAGTAACTATCGCAAGAGTGCCTTTTTGTGGTTTGAAAGGAATCCAGTTAAAGGCCATCGAGATATGACACAAAATCCAACCTGTGTCACAATTAAGCGATCGATTTTTATGAATAAAAAAACTATTAGTTTTCACGCCTACCAGGCAAACCTCGTAGAGCAGTGAGCTGAAAATCGGTGTGTAGCTGGAATAATCATCATAGAAATTCCTTGCAGTAGTACAGAGGAATCGGATCACAAACCACTGAGTTATGATTCCAAAGCCAAATACGTGTAGCATATGCGAGATCGAGATACTCTAATAGAACAGTCACCCTAATAGAGCATTCAGCTACGTTTATAACTTACTCCATTATAGAATTATATGACATTGCAAGTTATTCTGTAGGGAGTTCAGCTACAAACAGTTAAAGGTCAACTGAAATGGGAAAATTTTTTTTGCTAAATATGTTTGTTTACTCATGCAATGCACAGAACAACAATTTTTATAATTCAATTATGTGTAATTGTCGAGTTACGACACCTCAAAATTGTGGACGAAGATTTGTGGTTATTATTGCGGAAGCAACGTCAGGATACATCACCTCGAGCGGAAGTGTACGTGATGACGAAGGCAGTAGTACGACTACAAGAGAGCTTATCATCACTATCACGTACAATTGTCAAGTCTTTAGCTATGCCTCGACGTTGCGTTGCTGCTGATTGTAAAACTACTAGCGGGATGGGGTACAGTTTGCACTCCTTCCCTACAGACGAGAATATGCGACGACGGTGGACAAGTGCTGTGAAGCGATACAGAAAAGACTGGAATGGCCCCTCGACAAGCTCCCTTTTGTGCTCAAGGCATTTTACTGAAGATTCCTTCGAGACAGAAGGATCCCTGTATCGTGATACCTTCCTTCGAGACAGAAGGATCCCTGTATCGTGATAGCTTAGTAGTGAAAGTTACCAATTATCAGAACGCTTGTTACCGCAGCATTTAACAAACGTAATTTTAGCACCGTGTACCCTATTTTAGGTACTACCGTTCTAAGTGTCAATAACGACATACATGCCAAGTTATAAGTTGCTAGCACATTTGGTTTACCAGTTACTTCTTGGAGGAGCGTTAGCCAATTGTTGGCACAATGTATCAATTAGCAGATTGACACAAAATTGTGTATACCAATAATTATTGGTAATGTGTACTACCTAAAGCTGTAATACCAGCACAGTAACAATACTAAAATTCTGTAAAAATTCCCACAGGTTTCAGCTCTCACCCATGAGAGTGTTGATGGTGCTGTTCTTGACTGCTCCCTCAGCACCGAGTGTTACCAGTTTAAACTGATTAGAAGAAAGGGAGCCTTTTTTAAGAGCCTCACTGTAAGCATTTGTCGTCCTTTGGTTAAAATTTTCCCTAGGCTGTGATGGCACATCTCTTGCTTCATTGTAAGAGAGAAAGTGGTCTAGTGCACAAACAGGTAAACAGAATTTCATTTTATACAGTGAAGCATTTTTGAATTGGTTGTAATAGTAGTGCCCACAAAACACTACCACTAAATAATCTTATGCAACAAATTGAAATTTTAATGTGGGGAATTCACTCAGTGAAACACTGATTTTCAGTGGAGCCCTGATACAAACTGTAGAGATTGATGCTACTGGAAAAGAGCTTTTTTTCCCCATACCATTCAATTTACAATTACAGTACTATTATCACAGTATAGTTATTCCACAATATACTGTATGGGTCCTCTGAATAAATTCTTCCAAAGCTCTGTCGATAAAATATCTTCATAGAAATAATTTATTTTACATAATGGGAAATAGCTAGTCTATATCTAGCACCACATTTTGTATTATAGTAAGAGAACACTCACAAATAAATGAATACATGTTTAGTTTATTTTGATTTGATTTGATCCTATAGGTAGGGCTGGGTGGTATTGAAATTTTACTGTCATGGTATATCGTGGGAAAATATCACGATATTACTAATTATCATGATATTAATTTTATCATATTTTGACAGGTTCTCTATATTATCAAACTACACCTGCCTACACAAGTGACATAATACAGCATCATGAATGTAATGATTTATATGTATGGCAATGATGTCATGTATGTACCATTCATTGAACTATACATGGAGATACAGACATCAGATAGACTTCAATTTGCTACAATTAAGTGTAGTGAGGATGTGCACGTGTCTAAGTGCATGACAAAAATTCAGGAGTTCTATAGCTTCCCATGCATTCTGCTGAATATAACAGGAGAAGATCATACTCAGTTTTGCATCACCTGTATTTATATATTGCTACAATGTGTAAAATTCTTCCTTGATTCATTAATAAAAGTCCAATTAATCCTTTATGACAATAACAACTTTTATTGACGTTCAACAAGGCAAATCTGCATTGGTAATGGCAACAATGCCATTGGACAGAGTTTGCTTATCTTCCAACAGTTTGAGCCAGGCTCGCATGAATACTCTCTTGTAGTTGACTGCTCTATTAGAGTATTGATGACTGCTCTATTAGAGTATCTTGATCTATCCTTACCACCCCCACTCCCATCCCCAAACCAAGTTACCATATTCTAGAATAGGACATACTATTGATTTGTATAAACATGTAAATGAATCTACAGAAATATCCGAAAAGGTCTGTTTAATAAGGCCAAGAAGTTTATTAGCTTTGTTAACCACTGCCGAACACTGACTATGAAACTTGAGATTGCAATCAATCAACACCCCCAAATCCTTTTCCTAATTTACCTTAACAATGTCCATCCCATCCATCTTATAACAATATCTTGGATTAAACTGACCTATATGTAGTATTTTACATTTAGAAATGTTGAAAGGCAACTGCCACATTACTGACCATTCAATGCAAGCATTAATATCATCTTGCAGGGAGGATATTGGGTAGCATGATTAATGCTGGAATATATTTTTGTGTCATCTGCAAATAAAAGACCTTAATAATGATGGCAGATTATTGATGAAAATTGCAAAGAAGGGAGGACCCAAGACTGATCCTTGAGGTATTCCACTTATTACATCACTCCAACCAGACATTTAACCATTCACAAAAACTCTTTGTCTGCGTCCTTTCAAAAAGTCTTGTATCCAATTAAACAGATCACCTCTAAAACCATATGCATAAATCTTTTTGAGCAACCTTTCATGAGGAACAGAGTCAAAAGCCTTCTTAAAGTCAAGGTACAAAACATCTACTGAATTACCACTGTCCAAAGTCTCTGTCCAATCATCAAATGCACACAGTAACTGTGTCATACAAGACTTGTGAGGGAAGAAGCCGTGTTGACATGGTGACATCAAATTGTTGCTAAACAAATGCTCTAACATTCCCTCACGAATAATAGATTCGAAAACTTTGGAAACAACTAATGTTAAACTTACAGGACGGTAATTACAGGGTGAAGATTTGTTTCCTTTCTTGAAGATTGGAATAATAGTTGCTACTTTCCAGTCTGGGGGTAGTCTACCCTCGCTTAATGACTTCTTAAAAATTATAGACAGAGGTATGTTTATTTCAGCAGCAGCTTCTTTCAACACTCTGGGGGGGAGCTCATCAGGTCCAGTAGCTTTGCTAGAATTTAAATCACACAACTTTTCTTTTACAATGTCTGCATCAATTGATATGCCATCGAGACTAGTTACAAAGTCACGGTCTTGAAACTCAGGGATGTTATCCATGGATTCTCTGGTGAATGTGCTGGTAAAAAAACTTGTTCAACATTTCCGCTTTACCTTCATCAGTTGCTGCTTCAGTAACATTAAGTGACTCAACAATCAGGGTAGGAATGGAGGGTTTAACTTTGACCTTAGAATTTACATATCGCCAAAAAGCTTTTGGGTTGGTCTTCACTTCCTTAGCAATTCTCATCTCGAACTTAGATCTCAAGTCACATGTAAGGTGTCTAAGCGAATTTCTTACTTGAGTAAACCTAAGACGATCCAAATGATTGCCAGTTCTACGGAACCTTTTCCATAATGCTTCCTTCTTATGTTTAAGATCAATTACTTTATGATTAGTATATGGTAATTTTCTACATTGGGATTTATGGTACCTTGGGATAGAGCATTCCATAGCAGGCTTAAAACGTTGCATAAAAAAATTCCAAGACTGACATACATTTAGATCTTGTAATTCCGTCAACCAGGCAGTTTCGTTAAAGAGGCTTTTAAGCTTCATATAATCCCCTTTGTTAAAATTGTAAGATGGTACATTGCTGGACTGGTTGATAGTTATTGGAGACCATGAAAGAGAAATATTCAAACACAAATGATCACTCAACCCCCAGTGGCGTAGCCAGGAAAATTTTTTTTACCGAGGCAAAGTTTATACATTCACCAAATTGAGAGGGTCTGCTTCTGGCTCAACTGATTCACAAATACTTTCAAGTATGGGTGGTACAGCATTTGCAGGTTGACTATCTGGTTGGAAGGAGGAAACTGTTTCAGAAGACTCTTAGCATTTTTCTACATGTCATATGTAATGCTCCAGCATATGTGACCGAATTTGACAAAACAAGGCTTCCACACACATCCACTTTTATGACTTTGAAGTACTGTAGGAGTATGCCATTAGTTTCAAAATAATTAACTTGGTATATTGTACTATGCTATGGAAGGGATTTGTGAAATTTTAGGCCAATAGCTTGCTGAGTAGTCAAGTTACAACTGGTTAAAGTCAGAAAATTGGATGTGTGGAAGCCTTGTTTTGTAAAATTTGGTCACATATATAGTTAATGCTACAGTATACCATGCTCCAATTATTAGACTAGTTTAATTGCATGCAACACAACTTGCTCCGGAGATATTTTGAGCGGTCAGGCCATCCATGGACTGCAATGGAAGTCATAATCATGTGCACTACTTTTTATTGATCTGATCAGATGTGATGTTTAAGTCAGAGATAATAATCTCTTTCATGTGATGCTCAACTGCATGTGATAAGCATGTCAAGCTAGGGAGTCTGGGGGAATGCTCCCTCAAGGGAAATTTTGAAAATATATGCTTTGAAATGGCATATGGAGCAGGTCATTTTTGATTGTAACTGCTAATGCATGATATGCATGAACAATTAGCTCAATGTAATGCAATGCAGTTGACTCATTGAACTTTTGAAAAGTAATGTGAAGACAATTAACATTGATCAAGTAGTGTAATGAGAACAGTGGCTATAATCTGCATTGAATGCTCTATTAGAGTATATTACGATGACTGCTCTATTAGAGTATCTCGATCTTTCACAAATTCAAGCCAAACAAAATAGTACTAAGCAGGGCTGGAGCCTATGATGACATGGTGCTTTGCATGGTGCTGGACCACTTTTCAGCTACTGGGGTACAGTAATGCTGTCTAGTAACGTTTGAGTAGAAAATTTGGGGTGCCAAATCTCGGGCCTGCTCAGCCTGTTGTTGAGCATTTTTACCGAGGCAGCTGCCTCGGTTGCCTCAATGGTAGCTACGCCACTGACCCCAGTCCAGAAGAATATTTGATGGATTTTACTACGTTCTCTTCATTGGTAAGTACTAGGTCTAGTACATTTATTTATTTATTTATTTATGATTACTGGGCAGTCAGCACAGCTGGTGTGCCCAGGAAAAAAAAAGGAATCACAGTATTAGGTATACAATTATATACTAACTAATGTGGTGTTGATTGTTTGTAAAGTGTGATATCAAGTTAGTTGTAAACTCATCATAGTTTGTCATCTCTATAATAAATACAGGCAGTTCATTCCATTCTTTGATTGATCTTGAGTAAAATGATTGTTGATAAGATGTTGTTGATGGTGAGGGCAGGATAAAATGCAAGGGATGATGGTGTCTTGTTTGTCTCTCTACAGATTGATAATATGGGGGAATTGATAGGGATATGTCTTGATGGAGGATTTTGTGGAGCAGTTGCAGTCTAGATATCTTTCGTCGTGTCTGTAGGGTAGGCCAGGATAGTTGATTTAATATTTGTGTCACGGAGCTAGTTCTGTTGTAATCACTGATGACCCACCTGGCTGCTCTACGCTGGATTTTTTTTACATGGGGGGATGAACCTGGTCTGAAACGTGTTGGCTCATTAACATGCTGAAATAAAACACATTCTTGTACTGTATCATAGAATTCCTGCTCATACGAATTGCCAGAAAAATTATCATCACTCCAATCAATGCCAGGCAAATTAAAGTCACCAGCTATCAATAAATATGGTGGTCTTGACTCTAAAACCTCCTTAAATACACAACACAATTTGGATATGCTAACATTGGGATCAGTAGATGGTAAACGATAAATAGTACCAATTAGTAAATAGCTGTAGTTTAATAACTCTATTTTAACCCACAACTGCTCTTGAAATTCAGCAGTAAATGATACCTCCTTAGAATTGAGTGAATCAGTAATGTAAATGATATTCCTCTAGTGCTATTTTGTAAAGGTGCATCAGGATCAAAATTAGTATAGGAAGTGTAGTTGGGAATTTGAAGTCTAGGAGATAGGATTGGGGCCTTTAATGCTTTAGGTATGACTTCAACTAACAGTATGATATCAGGTTTATCTAAATCAATAGTTGAATTTAGCTCATCAAATTTATTTAATAATTGATCACAATTAGTATAGAGTACTTTTAGGTTTCTTGACGCATTGGAGGAACTATCATGAAGTCATTTTTGAGTGCCGCCCACCAAACGTGGTGGGCGTGGCACTATCCTTCCAAACTTAATGTAGAACCCCAGTAGTACCTCCTACTCGAAGCCCAGGTGGCCACAGCCGAGCCTCCGGTTGACACACAAAGTATATTGTTTAATATTAGCAATCTTAATAAAATAATATAACTGAGTTCATTATCTATGATCCTAAGAAAAAGCAAACTGTCACTGAATAGAGTCGAGCTACAACTCCTGTTGGCCCTCTGCTCGACTGACTCTTCCAAACACCTCACGTGAGCCTATCGACTGTCCATCACGTGACCTCTTACAACTTCCCCCTCCTTTAAAAGATTGCCCATCATGGCGATCTTCTATCAGTCTTGCTGGTCTTCTAACTGTCCGTCCTGATCTTGTTCTATAATCAATAGCACTGTCCTGCACATCAACTTGAGCATCTTGAGCAGACTTAGATTGGCGAGGTTTAGGTTTTCTTACAGTTCTTCTTTTTCTGAGTTTACCAGATTGGCCTAACCATGGTCTTGCTTTAGCCATTTGTACACTACATTTAGAAAGCCTTTGTCTAGACACAATCATCGTCTCACCATCTTCATCTCCCTTTACCTGTATGACAGCATTCGTATTAGTCAGTGACACAATTACAAAAGGTCCCTGAAACTGTTTGTCAAGTTTGAACTTTGGTTGTACCTTAAGCATTACCAAATCTCCAACCTTGAGATCACTGCCCTTTGCCTTCTTATCATAGTATTTCTTCTGTTGCTTTTGAGAAGTTTCCAGATTCTGTTTAGCAAGTGATCGGGCATACTTAAGCTCTTTTTCCAAAGCAACACCGTAATCTGTTTCTACCACAGGGAACTTAGTCACAGGTACATGAAAATTCATTGCTGTTGGGAGATTAGGCTCTCTGCCATACACCAAGTAGAATGGTGTTTCACCAGTTGATTGGTGTGGAGTACTCCTATAAGCAAACAAGACAGCTCCAAGCACTTTATCCCAATTACGGCCTCTTCTGGTCACTACTTTAGCCAACATTTGTTTTAAAGTTCTATTAAAACGTTCTACAAGACCGTTTGTTTGAGGGTGTCCACCAGAAGTAGGCAATTGAGTAATTCCCATTAAGTGAGCTGTTTCCTGCAACACATCTGATAGAAACTCTGGTGCCCTGTCATGTATAATTCTGTTGGGAACTCCATGCCGCCAAATCAGATCTATTAAACATTGAGCCACAGTCTCTGCTTTGTGATCAGACACAGCGTACACTTCAGGCCATTTAGTTAAATAGTCCTGAAAAACTAAAGCATATCTCTTCCCACTTTCACTTAAATCAAGCTCAACAAAATCCATACCAAGGCATTCAAATGGGCCTCCCACAGGAACACTAACTAGGAGTGGCTTACCCACAAAACTGCAACCCTGTACAGAAGCACAACTCACACAAGATTCACACTTTTTCAACACATCAGCATTCATACCTCTCCAGTAAAAGTAGCGTCCAATTCTCTTGCTCATTCTCTTCACAGAGAAATGACCTGCGAAGCTTCCATCGTGATGTTCATCCACAATCTTCTGGTGTAAGTGAGCTGGAACTACCAGTCGACGCTTGGCTGGAAATTCTCCTCCTTCATAGTAAAGAATTCCATCAACTAGAATAAAACCCTTCTTAGCTTGACCCACTACGTGTCTGGCAGCTTGTACATTATCAGGTAAGGACCTATCCTCTAAATAATTCATGAGCTGTACCAATTCCTGATCCTGTCTCTGTTCCTGACGAACAAGTTGTAACAGTGACTCATCACTCTCAGAAATCTGCAATACTGCGACCTCAGTAGCTGGTAGAGGAGCTCTGGAAAGACAATCAGCCACAACATTTGCTGATCCTGGTTTATATTCAATTTTCATCTTGGGCAAAAATCTAGATATTCTCAAGTACCATCTTGCGAGTAACCCTTTAGACTGGTTCTTCAAATGGGCAAGAAATGCACTGACCAGTGACTTGTGGTCAGTATACACAGTAAAGTCGTTACCCAACAGGTAAACCTCAAAATGCTCCACTGCATAAACAAGTGCAGCCACTTCTAGCTCAGTAGGGGCATAACTGGATTCAGCTACGTTAGTTTGTCTACTAGCATAGGCAATTGGATATCTTCTAGCATCATCACTTTCTTGTTCTAATAAGGCTCCAAATCCTTTACCGCAAGCATCAGTCCACAAAAAGAAAGGTTTGTCTAAGTCAGGTGGATGTAAGAGGGGTGCTGAAACTAGCATCCTCTTGACTTCTTGGAAAGCTGACTCACACTGACTATCCCACACAAACGGTACTGTTGACCCTGTCTCCTTATCTTTCCTTGTCAATGCAGTGAGTGGTCTAGCTACCACGGCAAGGTTTGATAGATGGCGTCGATAAAAGTTCACCAATCCAAGAAAGCTCTTCACTTCTTTACAACAGGTTGGTGTAGAAAACTCTTTCACAGCTCTCACCTTACTATCATTTGGTCTTACTCCTTGTGGTGATAGGGTATGGCCCAGATATTTGATCTCTGATTGTGCAAATGCACACTTCTGAGGTTTCAGTCGTAAGCCTGCTTCCTGTAACCGATGTAACACTTTCTCAACATGAACAAGATGTTCCTCAAATGATTGGGACACTATTAGAAGGTCATCAAGGTATACAAAAACAAAACTCCAGTCACGACCACTAAATAACTTATTCATTAACCTTTGAAAGGTTGCTGGAGCATTAGTCAAACCAAATGGCATCCTTCTGTATTGGAATAATCCCAAGTGACAAGTAAACGCAGTCTTATCTCTAGAATCAGGTGCCATCTTAATCTAGTGATATCCCTTCATTAGATCTAGTGTGGTAAAGATCTTTCCTTTACATCTACCAACAGCATCAATTAGGTCGTCAATTCTAGGGATCGGATATTGATCAGGTATTGTCTTCTTGTTAATTCCACGATAATCAACACAAACTCTTAGGGAACCATCCTTTTTCCTGACTAAAACCAATCCTGAAGCAAAAGAGCTTCCTGAGGATTCAATACAACCTGTATCTAGTAAATGTTGTAACTCACTCTCAAGTTCATTGCGTAGAGCATATGGCAGTCTTCTTGGTGGAGACTTAACTGGTGTAGTGTCGCTCATGTCTATGGAGTGCTCTACCAAATCAGTTTCTCCAAGTTCCTTGTCTGTTAAAGCGAACACATCAAGCTTCTTCTTCATCAAATTAATAATGGCTACTCTCTGGTCAGGTGTACAGTTTCTGCCAACAGTTAATTGTGTCTTAAGGAGATTCTCACGGTCACCATTACCCATGTTCACTACGGCAACAGTTCCAAAGGATTCATCTTTCCAAACATTGTCATCCATCTCAACTACAGAAACAGTATCAATAACTCCAATGACAGTACCTTTGGTGAGTACAACTGGCTCCACACCCCAATTAGTTACTGGAATGTTAAAATCACTCTCTCCAGTCCAGTATCCTTCCATAAAGTCACAGCAATCACTGGCCAATACAGACTCATCAGGAGTCACTACTCCTACTTGGCTGCTTACATCTTCATCATCATTGGCACTCAGCTCTACACGAGCTACTCTAGTCTGTTGTGGTCCTAATCTCAGGGTTTGAGATAAAACAACTTGTCTTACCACTGCTGACTCTGCGTGACTGCTTGACATCACTGGCTGTCCGACGCTGTCAATTATCTTGTAGCCCAAATCCTCCATGGCATTAGTACGAAGGATCAAACAACAGTTCTGCAGTTCGCCCCTCCAAATAGGCTTTGAAGAGTCTAGAATATAGCAGGGTACACATTTAGAAACATTAGTACCTTCAATTGTGACCTGTAAGGCCACAATACCCTTAGCACCCAGTGATTCACCACCAGCACCCAAAGGTTGTCCATCTAGTTTGAAATTTCTTTCTCTACACTGTTCTATGGACCAGTTACTCTTCTGCTTAATGTGAGGTAGTAACTGCTGTCGAGCCAAAGAAACTTGTGCACCACTGTCTAAAAGAGCTCTTGTCTTAATTCCGTCAACCACAATGTCTACCTTATAAGTTGGGCCTTTCAGTGCCACTTGTAATGCTACTGCTTGAGTATCAGATTCAGATAATATTGTACGCATCCACATTTCATCATCCTGATCTACTCTGGACTCAGATTCTTCCTCAGTCTCCGGACTATCAACGTCAACCCTTAAGGATGATTTGGTTTTAGACTCTGTACAGTTCCTGGCTATGTGCCCTGTTTTCTGACACTTAAAGCACTTGACACCCTTCATGAACATCTCTACTTGGTTCTTAGGCTTTGTTGGAGTACTATTGCTACTATTCTTGTCTTGAGAGACCTTGCCAAACTTGTTGTAGACAGTTTCACTCTGCCTTTCCTTCTTTGGAATTCTCTCACCTGAACCACCCCGTCTAGCTCTCTCTTGAATAACTATCTCGGCACGCAGCAGTCTCTGTAGAAGTTCTTGTACAGAACCAGCAGGAATCTCTCCCAACTCTTTTTGGAGCTCTAGTGGAACCTTATTCCACAAAATAGATTCCAGGGTTTCATCATTTAACTTACGAGGTGCCATGCGCTGGTAATCACGCATTGCGTCCAGCAGACCTTGAGCTGACCCAAACTGACTGTACTGTAGATCCTGGCATCTCTGATAGGCCGTGCGTGGGTCGAGGTGAACACCATACTGTCCACGATAGATCTCCACTATCTTTGACCATGAAGCCTTGTCGCGTTCCTTCACAGTATGTTGCCATGTCGCCTTCGCAGGACCAGTCAAAAACCATGAGAACCAACGGGCACGTTGCTGGTTACTCCACCCACAGTCGTTGGTTGCTTCAGTAAAGTCTAACAGCCATATCTCAAAATCATCGTCACCCCGTTTGCCACTAAACTTGTCTATTCTGCTAGTAAGAGAACGAAATCCCGGTGGATGAGGGTCACACTTTCTGCTCTGTCTATTCGGCAGATGACCTCTCTGATTGCTACCACTAGCATAGGAGGCATCACTGCTAGAATCACTGACATCACTGTCGTGGCTACCTTCTGTCTGGGTCACTGGTAAACTTGTATCTTCAGTGGGTTTTTCTGACCTTACGACCTTGTCCACAACTGGTTGTAATTCTGCACCTGCAATTTCAGCAGACGATTTGCCCTTTCCCCGAAATGACACCATTTGTTTAGTGAGGACCTGTATCTCGCCTTCCAGACTTGTCTGTCTGGTAATGAGATCTTTCTTCTCATCACGTAGCTCCATAACTAGAGCATTAAGTTCGTCGACACGTTGCGCGCTGGCCAGCCGCTCTTCGTGTCTAGCATCTTGCGTACGTGCAAGCTCAAACTCTGACATATGCAAACGATTTGTAATCGTGCCCTTTGCTCGACAAGGGGTGCAAACATACAACACTGATTTAGACCGACACCCAACCAATGCATCATACAATTCATCGGTCAGCTTATCACTACGTTTTAAACAACCTACATGTTCCCACTTGTCGCAAAGGTCACACGCCATGGCCTTCTCTTCCTCCGTAACCTCTCTCTTACAGGATACGCAGGCGTCCATAGCTCCTTCACGTTCCTGTCTGCTTCTTCAGGATCTCGGTAGGACCTCCAAAGTTGTAGAACCCCAGTAGTACCTCCTACTCGAAGCCCAGGTGGCCGCAGCCGAGCCTCCGGTTGACACACAAAGTATATTGTTTAATATTAGCAATCTTAATAAAATAATATAACTGAGTTCATTATCTATGATCCTAAGAAAAAGCAAACTGTCACTGAATAGAGTCGAGCTACAACTCCTGTTGGCCCTCTGCTCGACTGACTCTTCCAAACACCTCACGTGAGCCTATCGACTGTCCATCACGTGACCTCTTACATAATGTACAAGTCTTTTTCTCCTGATGCTTTCCTGGCTCTCAACTCTTCACGCAGTTGTTTGCTTTGCTCACGTTCTTTTAGTGTTAAGTCAGGAGAAACATACACGTTACTCCACTTAGAGCTAGCATGAAGCTTGGTAGCATTTCTAAGTATTTTTCTTTTAGCAGCTAGGTCCCCAATTTCTACTTTCAATAGGCGGGGTTTGTTGGCTTTAGGTGCCCCCAGCCTACATGGCTTTGATGCAACATTCTCAGGCACTCCAAATTCAGAAGTTAACAAGCTGGAAACTTGTTGAAGATCATTAGTTAAGCGTTGAGTATCAGGACAATCTGAAGGCTCAGGGAGATTATGGATAATGAGATTCTTTTTGCGCTTTTCCCTGTCCACATACTAATACTATGAATCGATCAAAACCACGATGACCACACCCTTTTTTGGGAAAGCACACATCTTTGCAGGCTGACTCGAGATGCTCTAATATAGCAGTCACCCTAATAGAACATTCACATGTTTATAGGTATGCTTTAACAAAAAAAACTGAACAAATTTGTATATTAAAAATTATTAATTTATGAATGAAGTAAGAATCTAAGCGATAAAAGCAGTGAAACAAGAGATGAGCAATGGTAGCTATTACAGTATAGGCCACTCCAAATAAATTCTCTGTATTTGCATGCGGGCGGGCGGTCCATTTCCATTATTTCATTATAAGATTTGATAGCTTTTCAAGCCATTATTTGCCTAGCACAGCCAAAAAGGCTGCATAAAAGCATGCTTAAGCTTGTTCCTTCAGCTTGTTCCTTCCTTTGTAAGTTGCAACAATTACTCAAACGTGAAGTTCGTGCTGACTTGATAGCACTGCTGACATGTGAGCTGAGATAGCTTTTACTGAGCCTATCAGTATGCAAGAATAACCGGAAATATGGAAGAATACGGAATAATGGAATATTTAGAGCTGGCAGTAACCAGACGCGGGCGGTGGACGGGAAACAGAGAATTTATTTGGAATGGCCATAGCTCAGTGGGAAATCCCTACTTTGGCATGGTATTATTTTGTGTCCAATATCAAAGTAGGGATTTCCCACTAAGTTATACTGTAATAGCTACCATCAGGGCCGTAGCTAGTCTGGCGCCGCCCACCCCTTCGCATAAAGTAAGGGTCTGGTGAATTACAGATACTAAATCATTTCTAGCGCCCAGATTCGGCGCTAGCCAATTAGTGCATGCCAATGACGTTCACACAGAAATCGCCTTGGCAACACAATGCTTTTGTTCGAATTGAAGTGCAATCATCTGACGTAACAAGCATTACGTGCGCTGTCTAATTGAATTCCTTTTGAAATGATTAGGTATTTGTTTTTCACCAGACCCTTACTTTTTGCGAAGGGGCGGGCAGCGCCAGACTAGGCCGTAGCCAGACTTTTATCTGGATAGGTTCTTTTAGAAGAAAAGTGGACCTTTTTATATGATATGATTCAGATTATATTATGGTGTGCGACTAGGGGGTCTGGGGGCATCCCCCCCCAGGAATTTTTTGAAAATAGATACTAAAAGGTTGGATTTAGTGGCATTTCAGTCAATAAAAATAACAATTTTGTTAGGTAAGCTGAAGACCAGCTGTATGGATGATATCTGGAAAAATATCTCTACTGATACTATAATAATTATACCATCTGCACATGCATGTGTCTAAATATAATATATTGGAATGTCACAGTGAATAAGAATGGGAAAGATTGAGCACTCTGCCATGATCAACAGGGGCAGTGGAGCAGAACAAAGGGTGTCTTAAACAATGAAATTTACACATTGCATGGAGTTGAAGTATGGGTGCTATTCGTGGGCTCTACATGGAGCATAGGCGGTGGAGACGGGGAGGGCCATGGCCCCCCACTTTTAAGGGACACTGTTTGCAAGAAAAGATTGAGATACTCTAATAGAACAGTCAGGAATCTGGATACTCTAATAGAGCAGCAGTCAAGTATTCAGAGAAGCAGTGTAGCAAGCTACTTAATTACGTATGTGTAGGTGTAGTTATAAATAAGGAGATTAAGGAGATATAATTGGTTGAGAGCAGCTATTGTCAGCAGGCTGTGACCTTTTTTTAGTCTTCAACTTACAGCTGGCCTGGCCCCCTCACTCTTTGGCCTGCTCCACCGCCCCTGACATGGAGGGACTTGTCCACCAAAATCTTATATTTTAATGAAAGCTCAGTTTAGACAATCTACATGTAGCTTTTAAAAGAAAATGTAATTGTGACTGTTCTATTAAAGTGATTGTTCTATTAGAGCGGTTGACTGCTCTATTAGAGTATCTCAATCTTGCAATGCATTTAATACAAGCACTGAATGAGTTACTCGGAGTACTTAATTTAGCTTTTTATTAGTGGACTGTAGCTAATGGACTTTTGCTCCTAAAAATTTGGACTTGTATACTAAAATTGTGAACCTTTTTAGTTAAAGTATGGGCCTTTTTTACTGAAATTGTGGACCTTTTTTCCAAGAGGGAGATTCTTCAGAACCCCCGATTCCCCCCTAGCTATGGGCCTGACCATTGTTCATATCTTGTTTCACTACTTTTTATTGCTTGGATTCCTACTTCACTTATAAATTTATTTTTTAATATACTAGTTTTTTTTCAATAATAATACTTGTGCATAAACCATTATTTTTACCACATGTATACCAATTAGTGCTTGATATATTCATCACAGTGGTTACATCAAATATCTTCAAATAACACAGATCACAGCAAAATGTACCATACGGATAGACTGTTGTGTAATAGAAATCAGGTCACTAAATTTAGGGATGTGTCGATTTCGCCAGAGATTTTTTTGGCAGAATGGGTGGGTAAAAGCAACAAGCAAAATGCTGGCATAATAGGTGGATATAAAAATTGCACAAAAGATCGAGATACTCTAATAAAACAGTCAGACACGATAAAATATCAACCATGCATAGCTAATTGTTATAAGAAGAACAAGTGACAATCGAGATACCCTAATAAATAGTCACACAGGTTAAGCAATATTAGCTAGCTTCTTGCTATACATTAAGTGCAAATCAAGATAATTATTCTAATAGAACAGTCACTTTAAGGTGAATCTGTAGCTTTGCACTTGGAAATCTTCAATTGACAAAGATAAATGCTGAGCAAAATTTATAAATCTTGAGTAAAATATGGATTATAATATGTGAAAAATAAAAGAATTGTTGGAAGAAAAATAGAAAAAAAAGCAAAATAGACTCGTCCAGTCACTTATGCAGACATGTCAAATTTGAAGCAACCAACAAATGCTTCACTGGATATCAAGCTACTCTACATAATGATTTGGTAGAAATGTTGATTTTAATTGACTACATTAACTACTTAATAGATAGAAAACTGCACTCAAATGACTATGCTACTGATATGCGACTAGACATTGGAGGCAATAGAATGATGTATGCTGTGCACACACTACTAAATTCTGGAACACTTTTTAGCTTCTAATGTTTAGAATTTTAGTGTTGTTTTTCAAAGGATAGCATGAATGGGGAGCACTAAAATGAGCTGATTGAGAAACTAATGAATTCAATTAATGGTCTGCCTCTGGTAATGTCATCTCTAACACTACACTGGATGGAGTTTTGTTCCCAGTCAACCCAGTATGTTGTGTTGCATACCATAATCCCCATGACTAGTGCTGCACCGATAATCGGTTCAATAATTGGTATCGGGCCGATATTGGCTACTAGCCGATTAATCGGTTTTGATTAAATCACAGTCGATGTTAGTCTCCACTTTGCTGTATAGTATAATGATGTGGGAGAGGCTAGACATAAGTTATTTGGCATTTTAATTAAGTCATGTGTTGATGGTTTAGTGGTGACTACAAGCCATGCCCATAATAAACTGTCAGGTGTTAGGCCATGCCCAACAGGTTTTAGGTTTCTATGTAGTACCAGCCACTTGTCTCAACTGTATAGCAGAAGCAAAATGTACTCAAAACCTGTTTACCATGAGTAACTTTTACTTGTGGTATACATCTTACTTTACATTTTAGCCTAGAATGAGCTGTATATCAATGCTTATGTCACTAATATGAGTCATTTAATAATGATGAGGGTAAGTGTTAGTGCTATTAGTGTATATTGGATCGGTTATCGGTATCGGCTAATTCTGTTACTTAATATTGGTTATCGGAATAATCGGCTAATTTAGATATCGGTGCAACACTACCCATGACATGAAACCATTAGAGGATGTAGAATGCATGCAGCAACTTTCTCTCATGTAATAATGATGGACAATAAGTCATTTTACATAATTTCATTAGTCATTATGCTTGTATTTCAGTGCTTTTATGGTTTTCTGATTGTAGAGGCAAGAGATGCATGGAACATTTAAACTGTGTTATGTTGATGTCATGTTGTCTGCAGTAACATTACTAATGTAACAAGGTGTAGGAAACTAATTGTATTTACATGTATCTGGCTCAGCTCTGACTGTGTATGGTGCTGAGATCTAAGAAGGGATACACTGCTAGTAATCCCATTCAAAACTCCAAGCGTGAGCTTCTAGCAATCTGTGGGGGCAGAGATGTGAGATGATTAGAAGAACCTTAAAAACCAGACATTAAATGAATTGTCACAATGACCAACCTATGTATAGTATGTTAGAATAGCTGACTGCTGTATTAGAGTTATTCCATTGACTGTTGTAACAATCAACACTATCTTCAGTCAAATTTAATATTTGTAATTTGTCATTCTTTCATGAGTACTAACACCTACCTTCAGCATATATAGCAATTGATTTAGATCAACATGTTGTAAAGCTACAAACAGAATAATACTGACTGGGCAAATTCAAGGTGTTAAAAAGTGGTCCATAACAGAATAATCATAGAAAAAAGAAAATAATAAAAGTGTGACATGAAACTTGGTACTTGTATGGAATAGTGTGGGAATGTGGTATGGACTTTGGAAATCCTATGGAAGTAGCATGGAAATGTGGCTTGGATTGTATGCTAATGGTGTGGAACTGAAAGTTTGTAGAAATAGTACTATGGAAAGTTTATGGATTTTTATGGAAGTCAGAGATAACATGAAAATAGTGTGGAAGTGACACAGAATTAGCATGGAACTTTTCTAGAACTAGCAATAGTAGGAGAGGTGAGAGGGCTATATACGTATAGTGAGTTTAGCTATAATGTACTCAGGTGAAGGTTCTAGAACACTTGTGCAAAAAGGGCTGTAGATCAATAGTACGATCATGGGTAAAATCCACAGTTGTTTCTTGGTTGTTTTAAGGCAGAGATTCCAACCTCTCAACAATTTTAGGAGTGATACCTGAAACACTACCAGAAATGTGGACTAGACTTAAGTGCAGCTCCAGGATTTTTGGCAGTGAAGACAAAAAAAAGGTCACTGAATGCTCAAAGTACATAAATAAGCACAAGGTTGTCCAATTTTAAGCACAGGACTAATTATGAAGCAGATCAGGCATGAGAACTAAGATGAAAGAGTGAGAAACAGAGGGTTAGGCATGAGATTACTAGCCAAAGAGTGAGACTCATGCCTAATGCATGAGAGTTGGCAACAAGCTTAAAATCTGATAGGTGGATTCTGAAAACCTTTACCAAAATTTCCAGAAATTTCAAAATCTGAAACCTTTTATTGCAAATCGCAATCCATTGGATATCTCCAGAAATTACATTCGATTTTCTGTAAAACTTCTTGGAAATCTATGCACCAATTTTCAGAAATCTTGAAATCTTTGCTAATATCTGAAATCTCATATGTGATTTTTGGTGCTAATTGGTTGGTTGCTGACCCCTTGGTTGCATGTCTGGTATATCCTACCAAATACAATGGGTAAGAGAACCTATAGTTTTAGAGTACAATATTATGGTCAGCCATCAGACATTTTCTGACCAAGTAATGTTGTTGACCGATCAATGCAGCCTGTTGGTCAGCCATTTGTGCTGATCAATTTTTTCACAACTGTAACTCTTCTTTATAACAATTATATTATTGTTGTCGTATCATTACCTTTCCTTACCGAAGCTATTTAATCGCTGCGCGAAGTCATGATCTTGTTGAAGCATCGACTCAGTGCACATGCATAAGCCAGAGCACTGACCTCATGTTTACCCCAATTATCAATAGTGGGTTTAAGTCGATAATGTGAAGAAGAGATTACTACTGACTACACAAGTGACGCTCTCCAGGAGAAGAAAAGAAAGTGATATTTGCGAAGTGGAGGTAAGTATAAGATGGTCATTTCGTGGTTAGAATGTGTAGAGAATGCACTGGCTGGCTAAAGAGTGGAATGAAAGTCAGGTGATAAAAAGTGCTCTGAAGTTCGAGAGTAAGTTTGATCTATTGCAATTCACAAGAGAAACTTTAACTATAGTTAGTTGGATAATTATAATTCAATCTGTGCTGACTCAACACCATTAATTTTGTAACAAAGCATTTAGCCCAGCTAAGTCTACAAACTGTCTGTACAATAGATTGATTCATAGTTTGTTTTGTAAATTATGTATGCAGCTATACAAATTTTGTACATGTATTACTAATTAATAAACACAATTAATTCTCTGTAAAATGTATGTGCATAAAGTTCAGTGATAAGTAGCTGAAAGTGGTCTTATTCAATCTCAGAGTGATCCTTTTTCAAAAATTTTCTTGGGAGAGAATGCTCTCAGATCCCCTACAAGGCTTGTGCTTTGCATTGCGGGGATAGTACACCTCTATCTTATGGCCATACAATTTCAGAAATGTCCAATCAAATTTGGCTATTCTGTCCGAGCAATAATTTATAATAATTGTATATTTATTGTATTGTACAGTGTGACATTATCACAAGATTTTAGGTCATGTACAAAAGGGTATTGTCCCTGAGAAGCAAATCAAGTAAAGTGTATGCCTAACTATGGTACCATTATTTCTATCCTGGTACTGCACACCCAACTTTGTAAGCAAACTAGCCTGAGAAGCACCAAGGAGGCATGCAAATCACTGCAGAAACAGCTTGACTATGCTTTACCAGCAGAACCTCAAGCTGAACTCTTCAGTACTAAATGTTGGAATGCTACGATGTTGAAAAGAAGAGCTTGGTATCACCACCCACACTGTGCAGCTAAAGATTTTCATGTTTTGTCAGCCTTTCCCATTGTAAAGTATGTAACAAGAGTATCTCCCATTCTTGGTGTTACTTCACAATGTGCTTGATCATACATACATCACAAGTAAATTTTGTTTCTTGATATCTCAGTACAGCAACATATTCAGAGTCAGAGAAGTGTTTTTGAAAATTGCATGATACAAACTACCTTATTCTATAGTAAGGAAATCTATTTCAGTAGAAATTTAAAAATATTTATCTACTCTAATAGAATGGCCACAAATAAGAAGAGTACCAATGATGAAAGGATTAGATTAGGGTATAAGCATAATGTAAAAATCCTTGATTTAATTTAGATCTTTCATTATCCATCTTCAATTTGAAGGTCGGAGGAATTAGAATTTTTGTGCACTTAGTTTTGAATTAGAAATCACAGACACAGATATCTATATCTTGTGCATGTCTTGAATGAGCATCCAGAAGTCAAAGTGTAAAGTGCATACAGTACACTGAAAAAGCCTAGCACTGAGTGTGCATGATGTGATCAGCTACAATCATTTTCACACATACCTAGAGATCAATTTTCTGTTGTCTCCAGTAACAAAGCAGTAGACTGCCAAAGTTTCAGCCTTTCGTGTTGAATGGTCTTGGAATTATGGCATTACATAATTTTATTTGGAACACAATTTGCATAGCAACTATAATGCCAAAGAATACAAGGTACTTGATTAATCGATCATTGTACTCATGAAGCTGTGAAGGCAGTACTTTGCTAAATTTCTTCACTACTACCTAGTAAATCCATTAAGGTATACTGCTTTCCCTATATTCCTCTGTTGTGCACAAAGAAGAAGGTAATTGTAATAAAGAAATGACTGTACTAAACTTATCATAAATAACTCAGGTACCCTTCACTGTACAAAAATATAACAAAGATTTCTAGCTCCCATGAATAGAAAATCTGATGGTGTATAAGTTTTATTAATTTGAGACTAGTTTCACTGCATTCTGAAACAATTATAATTTTTATGTTACATGCATAGTTTTACTTGGTTTCAAAATAAAATTTTACAATAACAGTAGGTTTTTGCTTAGCCAGTCACGGTGATAATTTATTATTTTTAAATGCAGATCACTCATTTATACCATTTCAGTATAAAGTAATACACTGGTAAGATAGATAATTCTACTATTAATGAAAACCAGAAAGTCCATTTTCAATTACATAGCTTGCTATAGCTGTATATAACTGTTTCCAGAATATTAATGTGACCCATAAATCCAGTAAGACATCTTTTATTACCCTTTGAAATATCTTTGCTTTGCTTCTGAACTGTATGTTTAATGGTACAAATAAAGTGATCACAATGTATTCATCCTTTTAAGATGGTTGCTATGTTGTAGCTCTATAATTTGTTAACATTTTTAACAAGCTACAGTTACAGAGTAACTCGTGTTTTTACTTCCACCTTCTCATTTAACCTACTAGCAATGTTTACTTGCTATCCCTTAATTCATAACACATTACCTGCTACCTGCATATAACCTAATCATGTAGTATGGAAACACTAAATTGTAGGAATCATGAATATTTCTGTTTACTAGCTGAGAAATTATAATATATAGCTTCAATGCATCTTAGCAGTGCAGTATATGTAGTCAAAGTTGCTCTGATCATATTGTCAATGAAATTTTCTGCTGACTAACTAGCCAACTAACTGTTTCCTTCAGACAAGTGTTACACGATGCATTGAATATTAAATTATTAAGTATCCAAAAGTTGTGTTGTTACTGCCAATAGTGTTTTACAAAGGGACGGTCACTACAATTGATAGTAATTATTAATACCATAAACAAGCATGATAACATCTCAGCCTCAACTCTATACTTGTGCCTTTGTTTACAAGTTTCCTTTTTTTTCTGTCATTTGAAGTATCTGATTAACTAATAAGTTATAGTTATATTTGCTGAGGGCAAGTGTTTAGGCCTGCGCCAAATATGCCAGCATAATTAAAAGCATAATAGGCTGGAGAGCTATGCCAGCATAGTGCTAGCATATTAGGTAGATATTTCAAACTATGGAGCTTAATTCCATAAAAACAGATTAATACTCCCTAAAAGAGCAGTCAGTGAAAGCTGTAGACTGCAACTTATAGAGCACTCAAATGTGCAGTGTACATAGCTCCTTAGATCAATACTCTCTAATAGAACAGTTACTTTGTAGTTAAATACTCTAATAGAGCATTCACTGATTAAAATGTTCCAATATGATTGTATTAACCTAGGAGCACAATGCAAACATTGGGAACACTGAAGCAAAATTTTTGGAAATTCCTGAAAGTATTTTGTGCAGCATATTTGACTCTGCCTACAAGTGTTAATAACTACACTATGACTGCTGTGATATAACTGGCTTATATCCAAGTAAAAGACTGTCAGTGCTTTGATGTATATATATATGGCTTCATATACAGCCAAGGACAACTGTTAATATCTACAACTGCTGTGATATAACTGTCTTATATCCAAGTGAAATCCTGTGGGCACTTTAATGGGTATGGCTTCATACTCAGCTTGCATAAACACATTATGCTGACACAGCATTTTGATTGCCAACATTGCACCTTTGGTGTTCAACATCTTACTGGTAGTTATTGTTAGGGAAATAACCATCTTACAGTTTTAGTAAATTCTTTGAAGTATGGCTTCACTGGGATATAGATAGGTCTATACAAAAGTGGTGCCATAATATTGTTACATATTGTGTGTTTGAAGTGACAAATTCTATTGTAATTACAGTAAATTCAGTTCCTTGTTTGCAAAATAACATCTTTACATGGTGAATTTTATGTCAAATTTTAACTGCATACCTGATTCATAGTAGCAACTATCTTAAAGCTAATTCTTAATCTTATGAGAATTAAACAAATTAATTAATTAACAACTTGTAATACATTTTTCTCAGTCACACATAGTGATAAAGTTATGAGTTGTTCTTTTATCACATGTTGTATAGTATTATACTGGACTACACTATTCAGTGCAGCAGAACAAGATATACTGCGTTAAGCTATATTTGCAACTAGGAGCTGATATTACCATAAAGGATCAAGTAAGAAACTGTTGTAAATGTTTATGTATGCACTAAAATATTACATAGTCATGAGCCCTATGTACCAAATTGGCATTGGCTAATACTTTACTATAGTGTGTTTTGCTGGTCATAGTAGTAGTCTTTCCTATGCACATTGAATAATATTATAAAGTAAGGTGGTGTTCAGTAATATTTTAGAATGACCTGAATACTCTTGTAACCTGGGCACAACTTTGGCAAATTGAACTTAACGTAAACAAATGTTATATATACTTTACAATGCACTAGATCACCACATAGCTCTAACTACGAATACTTGTTAAACAACCAACCCTAAGTAATGCAGACCAACAGACTTACCTTAGCATCCTAATTGATAAATCGCTTGCATAGTTCCCCACACTAAAGTTTTATCTGCTAAAACTGCTTACATGCTAAATTTATTGCGATGCACCCTGCGTGACTGTTCTAAAGAAACTAAGATTACTACTTATATCTTTTAATTTGGTTAGACCATTACTGGAATATGCTAGCTGTGTTTGGGACACCCACGTTGACTCATATACACAAGAGCTTGAAAAATTTCAGCATAAACCAATTTTACTTCTGAGAAGCATAATACAAGCAGATAGTTTTTACTATATTGGAATGCTACAAAGTTGAAAAGGAGAGCTCACACAGTAGACTTTTGTAAAACGCGTAATAACAGTTCTTCTGGTTCTTTGTCTTACATCACAGTGTGACATAACTAGACTTTGTGGCTTACTATATCTTGGTATAACAGTGTACGAAATAACTTTTCAAACATGTCCACATTACGAAAGTTGAGTGGACATCAAGCAATTTAACTGGACATTTTAACTTTTGTTGTTTCTCCTTTCCTGTGTTTCTACTATGTTACAGTAGATGTTTGCTTCTGGGGCCACCCATGTATACTGTAGAGCTGATTACTACTCGACCACTCACACTAATACTGTATTTTAAAGGGTAACTATACTGGTCACATAAAAGAGCTTCTATGGAATCGATTCTATTACAAGGAAAGGAGTCATAAGGACTTCTTTACATAACTATATGTAGTCAAACTTTGCTTATGCTACCATTGTTTAGAATATAATTTATTTGTATTGGCTTTATCCCTAGTACAGTGTGTGAACATAAGAGATGCACTGATGTCTTGTTCACTCTAGCTTACAATATAAACTGGTTGTACAAGTAATCATGAATACCACAAGTAAAAGTACTACTGGTGATCAGGTTATAAATACATTTTCTAGTGCAGGTGACTGAGACAAGTAGGCTGGCACAGCATAGTAAACTGTTAACCTCAGAGTACAGCTTGGGCATACCTTTGTGGTCACCACAGACCAAAACCAAATAACTTTTTTACATTTCAATATCATCATGTCTGGCCTCCCTCCTAGCCCAATATAAACTCTGCTACACTTTGAAAGGACACAATTTCCGGACAAATTCAATTATGGCCTGACAACTGATGTACAGGTAATTGACCAGAAATTGTCTGGTGTGTCTGGACGTTATTTCGCACACTGGTATAACAATGTAATTGAATTATTAAAATGTTTTAGAACATTACATGATACAAGCCACCTATTTATTCAGTACAATGGAAAGTGCATGAATTTTCCATCTCAGTGGACTTTTAAATACGAGCACCAGCCTATTATAACTGGTATAATTTTTAGCATACTACAGTCAGTAAGTTACTGAGTAGTATGGTGCATAATAAAAAAAATTATAGCTTACTTTATGTTATGGTCCAAATAAATGAATGTCAAGGAAAAACTGGCATACTTTAATAATACAATCAGTAACTACTTTTGTAAAGCTTCCAAATGTCAAATTTCTATCATGGAGAACAATTCTATACTCTTATTTTTATCTATTCAGAATGTGTAAATTATCAGCAAATGGCTAAGGCACACTTACTGAGCATAATTATGAGAATAACAAGTTTATGTTTTGAACACTGTAGCATAGTACATAGTAAGTAAAATTATAGGTTGGTACCTAGTTAACACTGTGCATGAATATAGTCACTCACACATTATCATGTTTATAACATAGCAAGTTCATCTCTAGCAACACAAATATACATATGGATAATGCAGCAAACTGTACTAATGAAAATATTGGAATACAGGTTCAATATACGGTTATTGCACTACTGAATCTAGCCTGATGGTGTGGATTTGGCAATGAAGTTACTGTATATACCTGAAGGCTGCTATAGTTTATGCATTTAAAACAGAATAATGGTACACAAGGAATATTAGTTTTAGTAGTCACATTATTCTTAAAATGTAAGCTATGTACGTAGATGCTGTAGAAGAAAAGTCATTCACAACTCCTTAATAAACAAATACTCAACTCCACTAGACTCTTATTGGAGACTCATAGACTATGCCATTATAATTTTGGGTAAAAATAAGTAGTAATAGGCCTCTGTCATTGCCAGCATACTTAAGAGCATAATAGGGCGCTATTGCAGCATAATGCTAGCATATTAGGTAGATACTTTAAATTCTGGAGGTTAAATTCTGTAAATGGATTGATACTATCTATGAGAGCAGTCAGTGAAATTGCAATAGAGCACTTAAATGCATAATACATAGCTCTTTAGATAGATAATCTCTAATTGAACAGTCACTTTGTAATACTGTAGAATATTCTAATGGAGCATTTACTGAGTATCATATTCCAAGATGGTTGTAAGAAATGTTGTTAACCCACAGTAGAAGTATAATGCAAGTATAATGGAAGCATTGAAGAGCATAATTAAGGCCTGAGTCAAATATACTTTTACCTAAACTGCTTTCTGGAATTTTCCAAAATTTTCACCTATTACAGGGTGCTCCCTAAAGAGTGGTTGCACCACTATACCTTGTAAAATACCTTTGAATTGGAAAAAGAAATGTATATAATAAACACAATCTAATGGATTTGATGTTATTAGCAAGTTGACACTTTCTGGGGAAGGCCCTGTAGGTAGTATAGGAGAGTGGCTAATCAAAACAAGTTGGTGTTGTGCTGCTTCTAAAAACCAGGTGCCTTGTAGCTAGCTAACTCATCTGGAAACAACCAACTATCTATTACTAATTTATTACTTTAAAGTTACGGGATAGTGAGCAACTGTCGAACAAAATTTTTATGATGTAATTAAGGCGGGCTTGATGTTGTTGTGTTGTGTATCAGCTGGTAACAGGCTTAAATTGTTGGGAGAATAATAGCGTGCTGACTGGACAGTTACAATGTACAAGAAAACACACGTAACAGTACAAGATAACATAGAAACAACACACTTAGCAACTGGCACACCTGTAAGCTCATGCATAGTTTTGCTCAATAATGTTCTGAACCAAAAATCAGGACTGTCAAACAAGTTGTTAACATTTTGTATAAATATACTACTAGTTTGCCTTCTTGACTAGGTCCTGACCTAACCATTTCTAAGAAATAATGTTTCTAGTGCTTGTGATATGAATTTAAAACTTTATTTTGTGACCACAGTGTCTTGTTTAAAACCACTTCATTGCATATTTCAGCAAGTACACACATTATTCATCTTGTCAGTCCCTCACAAGTGATGTTCTTCAAACCTTAGAATCGTCATGGTTCTTCATTGGTCTGATTTTTGGTTCATAGTTTAACTATTTGGCATGGGGACAACTCATACTTCTATGACAACATTTGAATTCCATGTCAATTAATGAGAAGTTAAGAATGCATAAATATTTAGTAACACTGGATTAAGAACAAGTTGATGTAATGTTATTTCTAAAAACCAGGTGCTGATGCAGTTAATATTATCCCATTCTAACCATATAGTAATCAACCATGTATATATTTGTACTATATATTCATGCTATTTTTATTATTAATTCAGCTAGACAATTAGATTTGTAATTACTGTCACAGTAATTTAGCATATTTCATAATTCATGAATTATTTTGTAATGCGGTAATTATGTTGCTCTACACTGCTTAGGAAGCGTAACTATAACAAACCACTTTAAACAGCAAATTACGTACAAAAGTATCTTCTCAACTGTTTTATAGTGTGTCTATCATGTTTTCTCACATGAATTGTTTAGAGAAAGCCTCGAGGATTCCTATCACTTTTGTTCTCATAAATATGGGTGACGCCCCCATTTCTACCCAAAGGATACACTATCTCTGGTATCCTAAGAGGCCTTTAATGTTGTTTTAAAGGTGTTAAATGTCTATAAAGCTGAAAGGGAAGACCGTTCACTGAGTATATGAACAGTTGCCATACTTGTTTTTCAGACCACCAAGAAGAAACCAACTCAGAGCAAAGTTTACCTGTGCAGAAATTTAAACAGACTTCTTTTCGCCTTTACTTCTTATGTGCAATCTGCTATTACCATTTATGATTTTGCTCACGTTGGTGCATACGGACAAACATAGGTAGATAGGTACACACATGCACACACACACACACACACACACACACACACACACACACACACACACACACACACACACACACACACACACACACACACACACACACACACACACACACACACACACACATACACACACACACACATACACACACACACACACACACGCGCGCACACACACACACACACACACACACACACACACACACACTTTTCTGAAAACAATTTCAGTAAACCAGGCATGCGCCCAACCTGGTTTTAAAAATCAAAACCCCAAATCATGAAAACATGATATATAGTGTACACATGGGTTTACGGTATCCTGTGAACTTAAATAATAGGTTTTTGGTTGTGCAATAATACATAATTAATTTATTGAAATTCTTGGATTTAGTAATAATTCATGAAAGTTTCATATTTTTTTGATTGTGCCTTGTTAAACAAACCACTCATTATGCACACAAGTATCTTCTAAACAGTTTTATAGTTTACCGTTTTTCCCACAAATTCTCTAGACAAAGCCTCAAAGCTGCTCTTCATTTTTGTTCGTGTACATAGGGGATATGCCCTCTTTTAGCCACCGGAAGGGATAGGGTAGTTCACAACCTGCACCAGTTGATAAATGCCTGTAAGACCTGAAAGGAAAGTAATTCACAAAGTCTGAGGAGTGTCTCCACACCTGTATTTCAGACTGCCAAAAAAAGCCACCTCAGAGCAAAGTTTACCTGTGCAGAAGTTTAATACAAACTTCATTTTGCTTTTACTTCTTATGTAAAATCTGTTTTTATCATTTAATGATTTTGCTCACGCTGGCGCATATGTACAAACATCTGTAGATAGATACATAGGTAGATAGGTACACATGCACACTTTTTAGAAAACAATTTTACTAAACCAGGCATGCACCCACAGCTAGCATTCGGCCAGCTGTGGATGCATTCCTGGTTTAATAAATAATTAACTTTGATAAAAGTGCCAAATATGGTACTGTAACAGTGTTTGTGATTCATACCAACAGTTAAAATTACCATATTACACACAAACAACTCTACAGATAAATCCAATAGAGAATATGGAAGACATAAAGTGCTCTAATGTGCACATATAAAATATCACGCCTTTATTGCCAAGCAACAGATAATCAGCTCTAAAAGCTGATCAAGGGACATGTCCATCCATGCAGGTCAGTAGGTCATATTCTTATGAGGTACTTTTGTAAAGCCATGGTCAACCCTCCAGTCTGCCAGTTTATACCATTAGTTTTTAGAAAAGGTGCTTTTAAGTGTCTTGTAAGTGAAATGGAGATCTCCGGAGCTAGCTAGTATGCAAAGAATGTACCGTATATGCATGTACAAATTTTTTAATATTTACCCATCCATATACATGCCTGATAACCAGAATAAAAAAGGCCTTGTGGGTATGATTTACAATCTCAAGATCTATACACAGTAAGTAGATTTCTACCTGTTGTGGCAGCTTAACTAATTTAAAATAATTGTTTTTTTGTGAGAATACTGCAATAAGCCATTTACAGACATAGTTTTGGAATTATTGGGCATCCAAGAGAATAATCAGTGGAATTTGATGGCTATATCTTCTTAATTGAATTAAACTGAAAGTTGAACCAGAATTATTAGCTATGAATATAGACGGAAAAGTTTCTAAAAGATCAACACACTAAGAGAACATTCAAATACTATAATGGAGCAAGTCATGCTATGTCATGTTAAAATCTGCTACCATTAATTGAAACCGAACACATGATTACCTCTCATTCTGAGCCTTGTATACCACTGCAAGTCACTGAGCACATTACTGTCTAAGTCTCCATTATGTACATAGATGCTCTAGTCTGCTGTAATATATAGGAACTTACCTAAATGCTAAATATTTGACCTCTTTGGTTTTTTGACCTCTTTGATTTTTCATCAGAAACTTGCAAATGTGCAGTGAGAGCAGGAAGGTCATTACCATTATCTGTTATCTCTAGTACTCTCAACAGTGTGGCTAGCTATAATAGTCCAGACTAATGTAGCTACGTATAGTCACACTTTAGTTCAACTTCTTTAATACCTTGTGAAGACCAATATCAAATAGTCCACTATGCATTTCTTCCAATTCAATGAGAATATCTTGGTTACAATACACAAGGTGGCTACTGATTGAATGCAGCAATCTTGAAAACTGAAATATACATGCTCAAGATTTTATTGCTTAGTAGAGCAGCATAGTGTAATAGTTGTGCACTTTTTGATACAATTATGAAACTTTCCATGTATGGTGTACTCCTTGTGACACATATTTTTGATATAGAGCCATTGCATATTTGACCTTCGGTGATCTTCACAGCCATTTTTGTATAGAAAATTCACCATTATTTTTTGTCCTTATCTCTGTGAGGCATAATTATGCATAGTTTCAAATTAAAGATGTTGCTAAAATGGACTACTAAGCTATATTTGAAGCCAATAGGTGCTTGCATTCAGAAGTTATGATCATTAGTAATAGCCACCATGAAATTCTATGAATTACTTGCTCATTAGTAATTTACACCCCAAGGGCAAAGAATTTAAAAAATGATCATAATTTATAGTGGAATGAAATGCTAACTTCAAACCAAAGTCAATAACAGTTCTTAAGTTAACACCTTTAACTTCATACCGTGTTTTAACTGTGTAAGATAATGCCTCATGGAGATAACGATAAACATAGTAATATTATTACTTTTCAATGAAAAATGGCTGTAAAGGTAACCAAAGGTCAAATCCATGATGGCTCTATATCAAAATAAAATGTCATGAAGAGTACAATTTGTGTGGAAAGTTTCACAATATTATTAATCTAATCCAAAACAGCCAAGCTGTAAAAAAAGTGTGCGGCCCTGAGAAAGGCTATGGTGAAAAAAGATGTGAAATCCAAGGTGGCGGCCAAGAAATGGCTGTGATGGTAGGTTAATGGTAAAAATTTTAATAACGACAACTCAGGTGAATTTTGTGCCAAGACCAAGCGGCACCAAATTCACCTGAATTGTTGTTATTAAAATTTTTACCATTAACCTACCATCACAGCCATTTCTTGGCCGCCACCTTGGATTTCACATCTTTTTTCACCATAGCCTTTCTCAGGGCCGCACACTTTTTTTACAGCTTGGCTGTTTTGGATTAGATTTCACTTCTTTTTGCATTTGTATACCCCAAAGCCGGCCTATGGCCGGCTTTAGGGCTTTTAAACCTGTCATTTTTTTCTTTACTACAGGAAGAAGAAAAGATGAAGCAGGCTGATTTCTTTGTAGCTGACCTCTCTGCAAGGTGATCCTTCTAGCTGATCCCTCTACCGGATGACTTGTTTGTAGCTGAACTCTCTACAGGGTGATTTGTTTGTAGCTGAATTCTCTACAGGGCGATTTGTTTGCAGCTAAACTGCTGAACTCTCTACAATGTAACTTCTTCTAGCTAAACTCTCTACGGGTGGCTTGTTTCTAGCTGATCTCTCTACAGGGTGACTTGTTTGTAGCTGAACTCTCTACAAGGTGATTTGTTTGTAGCTGAACTCTATACAAGGTAACTTCTTTTAGCAGATCTTTCTACAGGGTGATTTGTTTGTAGCTGAATTCTCTACAGGCGATTTGTTTGCAGCTGAACTCTCTACATGGTAGTTTCTTTGTAGCCGAACTCTCTACAGTGTAACTTATTCTAGCTGAACTCTCTACGGGTGGCTTGTTTCTAGTTGATCTCTCTACAGGGTGACTTGTTTCTAGCTTAACTCTCTACAGGGTGATTTGTTTGTAGTTGAACTCTCTACAAGGTAACTTCTTCTAGCTGACCTTTCTATAGGGTGATTTGTTTGTAGCTGAATTCTCTACATGGTAGTTTCTTTGTAGCTGAACTCTCTACAATGTAACTTCTTCTAGCTGAACTCTCTACATGGTGACTTGTTTGTAGCTGAACTCTCTACAGGGTGATTTGTTTGTAGCTGAACTCTCTACAAGGTAACGTCTTCTAGCTGACCTTTCTATAGGGTGATTTGTTTGTAGCTGATCTCTCTACAGGGTGACTTGTTTGTAGCTAAACTCTCTACAGGGTGATTTGTTTGTAGCTGAACTCTCTACAAGGTAACTTCTTCTAGCTGACCTTTCCACAGGGTGATTTGTTTGTAGCTGAATTCTCTACAGGGCAATTTGTTTGCAGCTGAACTCTCTACATGGTAGCTTCTTTGTAGCTGAACTCTCTACAATGTAACTTCTTGTAGCTGAACTCTCGACGGGTGGCTTGTTTCTAGCTGATCTCTCTACAGGGTGACTTGTTTCTAGCTGAACTCTCTACAGGGTGATTTGTTTGTAGCTGAACTCTCTACAAGGTAACTTCTTCTAGCTGACCTTTCTACAGGGTAATTTGTTTGTAGCTGAATTCTCTACAGGGCGATTTGTTTGCAGCTGAACTCTCTATATGGTAGTTTCTTTGTAGCCGAACTCTCTACAGGGTGATTTGTTTGTAGCTGAACTCTCTACAAGGAAACGTCTTCTAGCTGATCTTTCTACAGGGTGATTTGTTTGTAGCTGAGTTCTCTACAGGGTGATTTATTTGCAGCTGAACTCTCTACATGGTAGTTTCTTTGTAGCTGAACTCTGTACAACGTAATTTCTTCTAGCTGAACTCTCTACAGGATGACTTGTTTCTAGCTGATCTCTCTACAGGGTGACTTGTTTGTAGCTGAACTTTCTACAGGGTGATTTGTTTGTAGCTGAATTCTCTACAGGGTGATTTGTTTGCAGCTGAACTCTCTACATGGTAGTTTCTTTGTAGCTGAACTCTCTACAATGTAACTTCTTCTACCTGAACTCTCTACAGGATGACTTGTTTCTAGCTGATCTCTCTGCAGGGTGACTTGTTTGTAGCTGAACTCTCTACAGGGTGATTAGTTTGTAGCTGAACTCTCTACAAGGTAACTTCTTCTAGCAGATCTTTCTACAGGGTGATTTGTTTGTAGCTGAATTCTCTACAGGCGATTTGTTTGCAGCTGAACTCTCTACATGGTAGTTTCTTTGTAGCCGAACTCTCTACAGTGTAACTTATTCTAGCTGAACTCTCTCCGGGTGGCTTGTTTCTAGCTGATCTCTCTACAGAGTGTCTTGTTTGTAGCTGAACTCTCTACAGGGTGATTTGTTTGTAGCTGAACTCTCTACAGGGTGATTTGTTTGTAGCTGAACTCTCTACAGGGCGATTTGTTTGCAACTGAACTCTCTACAAGGTAACTTCTTTTAGCTGATCTTTCTACAGGGTGATTTGTTTGTAGCTGAATTCTCTACTGGGCGATTTACTTGCAGCTGAACTCTCTACATGGTAGTTTCTTTGTAGCTGAACTCTGTACAATGTAACTTCTTCTAGCTGAACTCTCTACAGGATGACTTGTTTCTAGCTGATCTCTCTACAGGGTGACTTGTTTGTAGCTGAACTTTCTACAGGGTGATTTGTTTGTAGCTGAACTCTCTACAAGGTAACTTCTTCTAGCTGATCTTTCTACAGGGTGATTTGTTTGTAGTTGAATTCTCTACAGGTGATTTGTTTGCAGCTGAACTCTTTTACATGGTGGTTTCTTTGTAGCTGAACTCTCTACAAAGTGACTTCTTCTAGCTGATCTATCTACAGGATGACTTGTTTCTAACTGAACTCTCTACAGTGTGATCTGTTAATAGCGGAACTTTCTACTGGGTGATTTGTTTGCAGCTAAACTCTTTGCATGATTGTTTCTTTGTAACTGACCTCTCTACAAGGTGACTTCTTCTAACTGATCTCTCTACAGGATGACTTGTTTCTAACTAAACTCTTTACAGTGTGATCTGTTAATAGCGGAACTTTCTACTGGGTGATTTGTTTGCAGCTAAACTCTTTGCATGATTGTTTCTTTGTAACTGAACTCTCTACAAGGTGACTTCTTCTAACTGATCTCTCTACAGGATGACTTGTTTCTAACTGAACTCTCTACAGTGTGATCTGTTCATAGCGGAACTGTTTACTGGGTGATTTGTTTGCAGCTAAACTCTTTGCATGATTGTTTCTTTGTAACTGAACTCTCTACAAGGTAACTTCTTCTAGCTGATCTCTCTACAGGGCAATTTGTTTGTAGCTGAATTCTCTACAGGGTGATTTATTTGAGCTGAACTCTCTACATGATGGCTTATTTGTAGCTGAACTCTCTATTAGGTACCTTCTTCTAGCTGATCTGACTACAGGGTGACTTGTTTGTAGCTGAATTCCCTACAGAATAACTTACAATGTAATATAACTGAGTAAATTATAAATGCAGCTGAATGCTTTATTAGGGTGACTGTTCTATTAGAGTATCTCGATCTCGCATTTGCTGCATCTAGTTGCCTTTCGAGTCATAACTCAGTGATTTGTAATCCGATTCTTCTGTACTACTGCAAGGACTTTCTATGATGATTATTCCAGCTACATACTGATTTTCAGCTCGTTGCTCTAAGCGGTTTGCCTGGTAGATACGAAAACTAATAGTTTTTTTATTCATAAAAATCGATCGCGTAATTTTGACACAGGTTGGGTTTCGTGTCATATCTCCATGGTCTTTATCCCGATTCCTTTCAAACCACAAAAAGGCACTCCTACGATGGTTGCTCCATCTACATTTCAATTTTCAACTGATTCCTCTAAGGCGTTTACCCTGTAGGCGTGACAGACCTTCGACTTTATTTTACGCAAATAATCGGTCATAACTCCGTGAATGTTCATCGGATTCCTACCAAAGTTGGTACGGCGATCCGCCGTAATGAGCCCTTTAAGTGTGCCAAATTTCAGCCAACTCCGAGTACGCATTCGTGTTTTATGGCGAATTTTGCAAAGTGTGCGAATGAAGATGAAGAAGAAGAAAAAAACGAAGAAATTAAAACGAAATTTTGTTCGCTCGTATCTCGGAAATGGCTGGAGCGATTTTCTTCAAATTTGGTATGTAGACTACCCTAACTGGGCGGCACGTCTCCAGCAAATTTGGTTCCAATCGGATAAGGGATCACAGAGCTACATAGGTGTGAAAATTGCGTTTTCTTTCTTCCTGTTAATATACTCACGGTGTGGCGCGCCGGCTTCTTGGGCCGCACGACACACTATCGTGTGTCTTGATATTGTATCACAAAGAGCACAAAATGCTTGTTTTTTGATGCTGTGCACTCTACTAAATTTAATGGTTCAATCTTAAATAATGGTGAAATACAAGCAGCAGTAACATGTAGGTTCTGATGAAATAACAGAAAATCATTGAAATAATGTGACCAGGCCTGCAAAAAATAGGGAATGTGAACACATACAGGTAGGCCTGCATCAAATATGCCAGCATAATAAAAAGCATAATAGGCTGAAGTACTATACTAGCACAATGCTGGAATATTAGGTTGATGTTTCAAGCTATGGAGCTTAATTCCATGAAAATAGATCGATATGCCATAATATTGTAGTCAGTGAAAACTGCAAACTGCAACAAAGCACTCAAATGCACTGTACATAACACCTTAGATAGATACTCTCTAATAGAACAGCCGCTTCACTTACTCTAATAGAGCATTCACTAATTAAAATGTTCATAACTAATGTTGCTAACCTAGGAGCATAATGCAAGCATAATGGAAATAGGCTTGAGCCAATTATGCTTTGAAAATAGCCTTTTTTGCTTTTGATCAGTGCTCAAAATCCAGCCTATTATGCTCAAAATTACGCTTTCAAAATCACGATTATCCACGCAAACTGACTATTTTATTAGAATATATCTTCATTTCCTGACTGCAAGTGACTGTTCTATTATAGTATTTTGATTTTATTACAATAAAGTGTGAATAATCAGTCAAAAATAGTAAAACGTATAGCACTGTAAGTGTGAATTATCAGTCAAAAAAATAGTAAAACTAATAGCACTGCAAGGTTTTTTGATATGAAATGCAATAATAGTGTGCAGTGTGTTCATGTTGTGCAGTATTTTTGGTGTGCGCATTGTGCATTTTAATTAAAATTCTTGAAAATCGTCCTATTATGCTGGCATAATGCTTGATGCTTTTTCCAACCTATTATGCTGACATAATTTGCGCAAGCCTAAATGGGAACACCTGAAAAGCATAATGGAGAAAATTTTTGAAGTGTTTTGAGTAAAATTTTGAGCATATTTTAATCAGGCCTACATAAAGGGAAAATCTTGATGGTAGCACAGATTACCTGTATTACATTACTTACAGTATAATAGCCAATTTAATACTGAATTGACATTGAAAATTGTGTGGCTATAGGAGTATAGCTTAGTGACATAAATGTTAAAACATAGGAATGTTTATGTATCCACAAGCCGTATTTTTGCAAGACTTATCACAAATCAAGACTGTGTCGTGTGGCCCAAGAAGCCGGCGCGCAACACCTGTGAGTATATTGACAGGAAGAACAAAAACGCAATTTTTGCACTTCCGTAGCTCTGTGCTGCCTTGATGAAACAAGACGATTTTTGCTGTGGACACTCCCTCCAACGTCAGCACTCAACATTCCAAATTTGAGCGAGATCGCTTCACGTATTCCCGAGATATTCGACTTCAAAAAATTGGCTTAGTTTCTTGGTTTTTTTCTTCTTATTTTTCTTCCTCTTTTCGCATACTTACAAAAACTGCTATAAAACACGAACACTATATCCGATTGCCTTGAAATTTGGCACACTGAAGGGGCGTATAAAGGTGCATTGCGGTACCAACTTTGGCTGGAATACGATACATAGGCAAAGAGTTATGAGCGATTATTCACGAAAAATAACACCAATATGTTGTCACGCCTACAGGGTAAACCGCGTATGGGAAGAAGCTGAAAATTGGTGGGTGAATAGGTTAACTATTGAACCTCAAATCTTTTGTGGTTAGAAAAAAATTGTGCTTAAAACCAGGAAGATACAACGAAAAAACCAACAGTGTGTAACAATTACGCAATCGAGATTAGCTAATAAAAAAATGACTTCTTGCATCGCCTACCAGATGAACCGCTTGGGGTTGAAAATCGTTGTACAGATGGAGTAATCATCTTAGAAAGGCTTATCAATGGTGTAGAAGAATCAGACTTAAAGCTACGGAGGTATAACACGAAATCCAACTTGGTGCAGCGAGTGCGAGATCGAGAGAGAATAATCGTCTTAATGATTAAGACAAATATACATTACAAGCATACAGGGGCCTAGACACAGGGGTACCATGTGCTGATGGATCAGTACAGGAGCCCTGGCAAGACTTACATTAACTAAAGGTAAATTAAATTACAATACACAAAAAAAAACAAAAAAAAACTATATCTACATATAATGTAATACTTAAAGTTTACCTAAAAGATCCCAGCCCGGGGAGGCTCTAGAATTAAAAATTCTGTAAGAACAGGACACAGCAATGCGAGCTGCCTGCTCAAACAAGGATCTTATGGTTTTCTTTGGCACTTCACAAGCAGTAGCCATTTGAGCAATTGTTTCTGACAAAAAGTGGCCTAAACAACCAATTTCAATTGGAACAAGATTGACAGTTAACCCAGAAAGCTGGAGGTCATATTGCAAGGGGCTATATCGATCTTCCTTTCTAGTTCTAGCAGCAAGAAGATGTTGCTGGGTATTAGTTGGTACTGTCAATTCGAACAAACAAATGGAATCATTAGAAACCAATACCAAGTCAGGCCTGCTGAGGGTGGAGGAAAGATTGGTTGGGATGGTACTAGGGCGGTCATCCTAATAGAGCAGTCACCCTGAAGAGAATTCAAGAGATCAGCTAGAAACAAGTAACCTGCATAGAAATCAGCTACAAACAATTCATCCTGTAGAGAGATCAGCTAGAAGAAGTTACCTTGTAGGGAGTTCATGCAACTATGGAAAGAGATAGTACAGCTAGAAGAAATCACCTTGTAGAGTTCAGCTACAAAGAAACCACCATGTAGAGAGTTCAGCTACAAACAAATCGCCCTGTAGAGAGATCAATAGAAGAAGTTACCTTGCAGAGGGTTCAGCTGCAAAGAAGCCATCATGTAGAGAGTTCAGCTACAAACAAATCTCCCTGTAGAGAGATCACCTAGAAGAAGTTACCTTGTAGAGAGTTCAGTTACAAAGAAACCATCATGTAGACAGTTCAGCAACAAACAAATCACCTGTAGAGAGTTCAGCTACAAACAAATCTCCCTCTAGGGAAATCAGCTAGAAGAAGTTTCCTTGTAAGAGAGTTCAGCTACAAACAAATCACCCTGTAGAAACATCAGCTAGAAGAAATCACCTTGTAGAGGGTTCAGTTACAAAGAAACCACCATGTAGAGAGCTTAGCTACAAACTAGTGACCTTGTAGAGACATCAGCTAGAAGAAGTTACCTTGTAGAGAGTTCAGCTACAAAGAAACCATCATGTAGAGAGTTCAGCAACAAACAAATCACCTGTAGAGAGTTCATGCGAGATCAGCTGCAAACAAATCTCCCTGTAGGGAAATCAGCTAGAAGAAGTTTCCTTGTAAGAGAGTTCAGCTTCAAACAAATCACCCTGTAGAAACATCAGCTAGAAGAAATCACCTTGTAGAGAGTTCAGTTACAAAGAAACCACCATGTAGAGAGCTCAGCTACAAACTAGTGACCTTGTAGAGACATCAGCTAGAAGAAGTTACCTTGTAGAGAGTTCAGCTACAAAGAAAGTTCAACTTCAAACTTCACCTGTAGAGAGTTCAGCTACAAACAAATCTCCCTTTAGAGAGATCAGCTAGAAGAAGTTATCTTGTAGATAGTTCAGCTACAAACAAATCACCCTGTAGAGAGATCAGCTAGAAGAAGTTACCTTGTAGAGAGTTCAGCTACAAAGAAACCATTCTGTAAAGAGCTCAGCTGCAAACAAATCACCTATACAGAATTCAGCTACAAACAAATCACCCTGTAGAAAGATCAGCTAGAAGAAGCCACCTTGTAGAAAGTTCAGTTACAAAGAAACCACCATGTAGAGAGTTCAGCTACAAACTAGTGACCTTGTAGAGACATCAGCTAGAAGAAGTTACCTTGTAGAGAGTTCAGCTACAAATAAACCATTCTGTAAAGAGCTCAGCTGCAAACAAATCACCTTTTACAAAATTCAGCTACAAACAAATCATTCTGTAGAGAGATCGTCTAGAAGAAATTAACTTGTAGATAGTTCAGCTACAAACAAATCTCCCTGTAGAAAGATCAGTTAGAAGAAGTTACCTTTCAGAGAGTTCAGCTACAAAGAAACCATTTTGTAAAGAGCTCAACTGCAAACAAATCACCTGTACAGAATTCAGCTACAAACAAATCACCCCGTAGAGAGATCAGCTAGAAGAAGTTACCTTGTAGATAGTTCAGCTACAAACAAATCTCCCTGTAGAGAGATCAGCTAGAAGAAATTACCTTGTAGAGAGTTCAGCTACAAAGAAACCACCATGTAGAGAGTTCAGCTGCAAAGAAATCACCCTGTAGAAAATTCAGCCACAAACAAATTGCCCTGTAGAAAGATCAGTTAGAAGAAATTACCTTGTAGAAAGTTCAGCTACAAAGAAACCATTCTGTAAAGAGCTCAGCTGCAAGCAAATCACCTGGACAGAATTCAGCTACCTGTAGAGAGATCAGCTAGAAAAAGTTACCTTGTAGATCTTTCAGCTATAAACAATTCACCCTGTAGAGATAGTAACTAGAAGAAGTCACCTTGTAGAGTGTTCAGTTAAAAAAAAACCACCATGGAGATTTCTATAATAAAAATATGTATTATATATATAATTTGTACATTTACTGATAAAATATTTAAAGTACATCTTCTTCATCTTTTCTTCTTCCTGTGGTAAAGAAAAAAGATAGGTTAAAAAGCCCTAAAGCCAGCCATAGGCCAGCTTTGGGGTATACAAATACAAAAAGAAATGAAATCTAATCCAAAACATCCAAGCTGTAAAAAAAGTGTGCGGCCCTCAAAAAGGCTATGGTGAAAAAAGATGTGAAATCCAAGGTGGTGGCCAAGAAATGGCTGTGATGGTAGGTTAATGGTAAAAATTTTAATAACGACAATTCAGATGAATTTGGTGCCGCTTGGTCTTGGCACAAAATTCACCTGAATTGTCATTATTAAAATTTTTACCATTAACCTACCATCACAGCCATTTATTGGCCGCTACCTTGGATTTCACATCTTTTTTCACCATAGCCTTTTTGAGGGCCGCACACTTTTTTACAGCTTGGCTGTTTTGGATTAGATAATACTTTGCTTGAGAGTGTTTCACTGCATGAAGGTAGTCTAGCTAACTTTGTTTCAACTACTTGTGACTGGAAAACTAATTAGCTGATGTTTATGATGAAATATGCTTCTTATATGCCTATAAATTACTTCTGGAGAAGTTTATCAGCATGGAGTCTTGAGAAATGAACAACTAGCTCCAGTATTGATGGGTATTAAAAGCAAAAGAATAATGTGGAAATAGTACCGTGGGTTAGATACTGTATGACAATATAAGGGAGACATTTTTCAGAAGTAACGGAAGGAGTTATCATTAGATGTGACCAGATTTGTGACCTCATTTTGGAAATCACCCATAGGGGTGCATTTGGCACCTAATATATGAGACTGGATTTTGGAAAATCAGTTTCAATGTCACATTTTACAACTGGAATATTAATAATTAAAAATGACATTACAAACATCTACTCAGCCTTGCAGTGATTAGATCAGTAGTGAGCACCCTAAATTACATGAAATCCTGTAAAATATTGTACTAGGTGCATAAGTGCTTTAGTGGTGACTCATATAAGTGCGGATTTCTGTGTATGTCAAATGTGACATTAAGACTGAGTTTCCAAAATCAGGTCACATTTAATGATCAAATCTCAAACTTTATAGTGCAAATCTACCTGTTAATGGTTGTAAGTCATTCTCGGTACATTAAATTAGAAGAAAAATCTTGAAATTGTTTAAAACTGTGCTCTGCTCTTATTATATAGTAACCCACTAAACATGAAAATTCTAATTATTTCACGAGTGCCCATATGGGTGATTTTGCAAAAATTCAGTCACACTTGTGGCTACACATTTTACATGTGAGTAAACAAAATGTTGTAACAGTTTTCTCCTTACACTAATTAAGCTGTTGTTTTTATCAAACTGTAGCCAGTTACTGAAGTTACACTCATTAAAATTTCAGACAGCTATACATGTATGCTGTGATACAAAAATTATGAAGTTTCAAAGTTCAAAATATGGGTCAAATTTTGTGCATGAAAAGGTAAATTTGCAAATCCAGTCACAAATTTCAAGCATAGTAGGCCCAAGCCTATGTAACCATAAGGATAGATATACAAATGGATTATACATTTAGTGCATATGTACGCATCGTGCACTCAGTGTGATCAAGTACTGTTGGATTACAATGGAAACAGAGAAATGTTGGTTGCATTTTTTATCAAGAATGTATGCTTGCCATACCATTACCATGTCTACTGCAAGCACAAAATTAACAAGGCTTGAGATTTTCACCGTAAGACATTACTTTGTCCCGACTAATACCTTTTGACATATGTATGATGCACTCATCACGGATTTGCCTTTGTCTTCTTTTGTGTTCCATATCTTTTCACTGATAATGAAAGTTATGGTAGTGTACCAATTTTTTGTGCTCCTATTTCAAAATAATAAAATAAATATTGTCCATGATTTTTGCATCACTCCTCCAGCAGTTGAAGGAAACAGATTGGTTGTAGAGTAGCGGGTGTAAGTGTGTAGGTCAGTGTAAAGGGCACACTATAGTCAAAACCTATATGAAATGATTGTATTTCTTATTAATAACTAGTATAGAAGTGTATATGTCGTATGGTGTAGTCTCATACATCTGGCACTATTCTATCCTCTGATGTAGTGTTATCAATGGCGGATCCAGGATGGGGAATTTGGGGCAAATGCCGCCCCCCTTTCCTCACCTTATGGAGGAGCCAGCCAAACTTCTGATTAAAATACTAAACTTTCTGTCAGGCCAAGATCAGTTTAAACAACTCATGAAAATATGTACATTTACCAGTATTGAATACAAATTTGCCTGAAACCAAAGCAAACCAAAGTCAAACTAGCTGTGAAATAGTCACCCAGAACCTTTGTGCATGCTAAGCACCTCTAAAAATAATTATTGTGTTGCTGTTGTTTAAGACATTCAGAGCCTTTAAACAGCTTTTAAGACTTCACAACCATCCGCAAAGGCCAAAATGGCAAAATCAACAGTGAGACACTACTAAGAGGTGATTATTTGTTGCGTCAAAAGTGCAGCAACTAACAAGATAATCTGGCTCTCCCCAACCAGTTACAACTTAGTCTGTTTGTGTCCCTCCCCTTGCCAGCTCCTGGATCCGCACCTGGTTATAGTAGTTCATTAGAGATGAATAAAGTCTACAAAAGTATAACAAATACTTACGAATTTTACAAGCTAGAAGAAATCACTACAATAATAAACTACTTAAACAAGGGGAATCATAAACTAAAGTACAAATTTAATCCTTACTTTAGTCATGCTTATCATATGGGCTAATCCAGGAATTACATTTGTACCTCAGCTGATGACTCACCTCAGAGGTGGATCCAGAGTTTGACAAGGGGGATGCACCATAATCAGGGTAGTTGGTACAGTAGCTTTATAAGTTACCCCTAGAAGAATGTTTCACATAATTATTTCAGGACTGAAATTTTTAATGCAGCGTAGATTTATGTGGCAATATCTAATCAGAATAATAAATCATACTTTGTAAGTGTCTATCAAGAGCTGCATGTAGGGATCAGTGTCAGTCACAAGATGCACTAAAGGACCTAATGTAAATTGTCATATTACACACAAAGGACTAAGCCACAATAAAGTTCCTTGCAGGTTACACAGCTAGGTATGCCCATGGGTTGGTGTTACAGTGTTCATACTCAGTCGATCTTAATAGTGTTACACACAGTGAGTCTGACTATTCTATTGAAGTATTTTACTGACTGCTCTATTGGAATATCTCTATCTTGTGTATAAATTAATTTGAGTGAGGGGGACACATGCCTCTCCTCTGGATCTGCCAGTGCACCTTTTTTAAGCACTTTTCATTGCAATAAACCATTAATAATAAACTGCTTGTAAAATTTCTAACGTTTCCTTAACATCATCACACAGTGCAATAGTACTGGTACATGAACAAAAATAGATTTCAATATATAATTCAAATGTTTCTCATAAATAACAGTGAAAGTTTATTTCTTTAATAAAGACCTTTAGTTGTGTGTATTCCTTGCTACTTGTCGAAATATATTTTGTTGCAGGCAACAAACTGAATGTACATACTGTAAACATCAAGTATTTTCACTGTAGCCGAGACATTCTATGCACCTGGTGCATGTTAAACTGTACAGTACTTATGCCTTAACATATACTGTACGTAATTGTAGACATCATGCTTTAATATAATAGCTAAACCACAATTTATTAAAGATTTAATGCTATGAACTAGTTACATTTTGTGGTGCTTCCAGCTGGTGTGTGTGCTGTGCATCTGATTATGGAAATTATTTCTCCACCACCCCCACATGATTAGAATTATTTTTATTAAGTAGTAGCAGCTACATACTGTCACAACTACTCTCAATGATCAATGATAACAGGGGCGGATCCAGGAGCTGGCAAGGAGAGGGGCACAAAAAAGCTAAGTTGCAGATGGTTGGAGAAAGCCAGATTCTCATTAGTTGCTGCATTTTTGAATCAGCAAATATTCACCATTTAGTAGCGTCTCACTATTGATTTTTGACATTTTGGCTTCTGTAGATGGTTGTAGAGTCCTAAATACTGTGTAAAAGGCTATGAACCTCTTAAACGACAGTAACACGATAATTATTTTTAGAGGCGCTTAGTACGCACGAAGGTGATGGGGGCAATTTCACAGCTAGTTTGTTTTGATTTCAGATAAATTTTTGTAATAAATGCTACTGAAATGCGCATATCGTTTTCATGAATTAATGGATCTGGCCCTGACATAAAGTTTAGTATTTTAATCAGAAGTATGATACCGTACGCAAGGAAATTTTGACGTCAAAGAAATTTGACAAATTCAGACTTCAGCAGATTTGACGAATAAAATGTTGACGAAAATGAAGAAATTATAGGCAAAACCTGTACTTTTAAGGGCGCTTATAAACATTTGACGGATTTAAATTTGACGAATTAAACCGATTCGTCATATTTTTTGACGTCAAAATTTCCTTGCGTACGGTATATGGTTCCTCCAAAAGGTTGGGGGGGGGGGGACATTTGCCCCAAATGCCCCATCCTGGATCTGCCATTGGATAATAGTTATAGTTATATTGACCAGTAGTAGCTACATACTATCACAACTACTCTCAATGACCAATGATAATATAGTTATATTGACCAGTAGTAGCTACATACTATCACAACTACTCTCAATGATCAATGATAATATAGTTATATTGACCAGTAGTAGCTACATACTATCACAACTACTCTCAATGATCAATGATAATATAGTTATATTGACCAGTAGTAGCTACATACTATCACAACTACTCTCAATGATCAATGATAATATAGTTATATTTACCAGTAGTAGCTACATACTATCACAACTACTCTCAATGATCAATGATAATATAGTTATATTGACCAGTAGTAGCTACATACTATCACAACTACTCTCAATGATCATTGATAATATAGTTATATTGACCAGTAGTAGCTACATACTATCACAACTACTCTCAATGATCAATGATAATATAGTTATATTGACCAGTAGTAGCTACATACTATCACAACTACTCTCAATGATCATTGATAATATAGTTATATTGACCAGTAGTAGCTACATACTATCACAACTACTCTCAATGATCAATGATAATATAGTTATATTGACCAGTAGTAGCTACATACTATCACAACTACTCTCAATGATCAATGATAATATAGTTATATTAACCAGTAGTAACTACATACTATCACAACTACTCTCAATGATCAATGATTATAGTTATATTGACCAGTAGTAACTACATACTATCACTCAATGATCAATGATAGCATCAGTCTGCATTAATTGCTACCGTGATCTGTAAAAAAAATTTTTTTGATATGATTAACTACTGGATAACTATAAATTTTGTAAGATAAAATTTATGTACAGATATTATACTTCTAGACTAATAAACTTACTGTTATCCAATGAAAAACTTACTGTTATCCAATGGAGAATTATTGCAATAAAATTTCGTGTATTACAGGTGATGTTCCTTAGTACTAATATAATAGTAAACAATATTAAATGGAAAGCTTTGTTGACTGTAGCAATCCACAATGTCTCTGTTTTATTGATTAACTTTAGTGGGCCCTATATAATTGTTCTGTTATGGTTACAATACTACTGTAGGTGACTTATGGAAATCAAGCCCTTATAATTACACTTGTTCATTTGTCACATCAACCATTTGACCACACAACACACCTTTGTGTGTCCTGATATGTGACTGAATTCTATATTAAAATTAATTATATTGTGTTTACTATGTATAGTAATAATCTTGTCATTTTACTAATGTAGAGAGAAAGTTTTTTTCGACCTTCTCAAAAGACACCACTGGAAAGAGCAGTTGATGGCAAGAAGATGGACATCGTCTATTGTATAGTCAAAGAATTCAATAAAGATATTTCCTGTGTTGATCAGGTATAGTCCATATTATAGCTTCATACTTATGTTGAAAATTTGTGGTATGTCCTGTGTGAATACCTGTGGTTCCTTAACTATTTTATGTTTCATATATTTTGTTCCTATTTTCTTACAATTATTGTCAGAAAAGATGTATGCATGATGTATGAAAGCTATACATACCGGGGTGAATCCAAGAGGGTTTTCTGAGATTTCGAGAAACTGGTCAAGTATATCCAAATTGACTTTCCATTGATGTTGCAAAGGTTGATCAAATTCTCTAATAGAGCAGTCAACTATTTTAATAGAATGGTATCATTTTGCATTTTAAAAAATAATTAGTTTGTCTGTACCAATGTAGTAAAATAGCTAAGTAATATTTCAGGGTATTAATTAATTCCTGAAATTTTGTCCATCTCCTCAAACCTTCAGAATGGCTTCGCTTCACATATTTCCACCGCTTAATTCTTTAGCCTGCCCCTAATATGCCAGCAGATAAAGCCTATATCAATTCTTAACATATATGTTTGAAATGTCACTAGGGTTACCAAGCAAAGATTAACAAAATGATTCAACGTTATGAAAGATCTTATCCATCATTGATGATTCTACCCCAAGGTATTATAATAGTTGAAAGTATCTGACTTATTTAATTTGTACATTTCTATTACATTCCTTGAACTATACAGTCCATGCAAGAGATTCTTGGATGAGGTACTTAAAAAGGCAAAATATGCTTATAAACTTCAGCAGAAAATGGATAGACTGAACCATGGGTAGCCACAAGACAACTTACATTGTATTAGTCTTTCAAAGAAAATGGGACCTTAACAATTACATGTTCATGATTGTTTACAGAGCATATAGCATGTTCTGTATTGATTGGATGCATATTAGTCCATAAGTGACAGTTTAGAAGAAGTAATAATGCTTCTCTACCCATTTAGCTGTTTATTTACTATAATAATAATATTATGTTACTGGATTTGAGAAAAGATACCTTTTCCACACATTTTACATAACAGGAAACAAAATGTCATAACAATTGACTCCTTATACTGGTTAAGCTGCTCTTCACATCAAAATGCAGCCAGATACTGTAGCTGCACTCATGGAACATTTCAGATGATTACATTTAGTGATTAAAAAGTTATGTAGTTGTAAAGTTTGAAAAATGGATCACAATTTGTGTGAGAAAGGTTCCTTTTTACAAATCTGGTCACATATATTTTAAAATTCATGTCAATTCAACACCTGGCTACTATAGAAAAGTTATTTAAGTATTTTTACACTATTCCAATAATTTGTCATGCGTGACATGTAGAAAATTGTAAACTTGAATTAACGTTATCAAATTTTGAATTCTACAAAATATACAAATCTATCACCAAGTAAATTTTACCATAGACTTTCAAAACTCAATGAGTTTCCCTCTATGTAGTTACAGTATATGCCCAAAACGAAACTGTGAGAGAACAGTGCAACTTTACAAGTCCACATTTTGTTCATAACTGGTTTTCTTCATTGCAAACCATGCTTCAAATAAATATACTGAAAAATTTTACATTGTACAAACAAGTCAGATTCCAGTAAAGTTGATTGCATAATTATGTATATTTTGTAAAACTGCACATGTATTATCATCATACGATCATAATATGGAAGTCCAGAAAATGGATCTATGGTATAGCTATGTCAGTGACTCTTAATATGACTTGGATCATTTACATGTAGACAAAATGATACCTGTATAAAATGGTCACTGTATAATACATAAGATCACATGAGCAATGAAATATTTTTAGATGTGTTCATTATGTCCAATGCAATTTGCTTAATCTAGCCACCTCTAATTCTTTAGCTGCTGAACAAGAAAGGTTACAATCTCTAGAGAGAAGATGTCGATCGATAGAATCTTCCTTAGCTGCTGAACAGGAAAAGTCTCAATTTCTAGAAGCAACTCTGGCTTCTGCACAGGAGAAGTCTCAGTCAATAGAATTAGCTCTAGTTTCTGCACAGGAGAAGTCTCAGTCAATAGAATCAGCTCTAGCTTCTGAACAGGAGAAGTCTCAGTCAATAGAATCAGCTCTAGCTTCTGAACAGGAGAAATCTCGGATACTAGAAGCAAGATGTCAAACTTTGGAGTCTAGTTTGGCAGCTGAACAGCAGAGGTCCCAGTCAAGATATCAGAATCATGAGGAGAGGCTGAAAGAAGTTGAGGACACAGTTGAACAATTGTGGTCAATCTCAAGGGATGAAGTCAATCTTACTAATAAGATCATAGGTACAGGAGGATGGGGATATGTCACTGAAGCTAATTTCAGAGGAAGGAGAGTCGCAGCTAAATGTCTTCATACAGCCATCACATCTCAACATAACCAGCAGCTGTTTGCTAAAGAGATGAAAATGTTTGCTCGTTGTAGGCATCGCAATCTGTTAGAGTTTATTGGAGCCGTTCCTGATCATCCAGCTATCATTGTCACAGAGTTGATGGACACCAACCTCAGAGAAGCCTTGAGTGATGAAAGAGCCACTCAAAATCATATCCATCCCATCTGCATGGATGTCGCTCAGGCACTATCATATTTGCATGGCATCCAGCCCCACCCCGTAATCCATCGTGATGTCAGTGCTCCCAATGTCCTACTGAAGGCTGTTGACAAAGGAGGATGGATAGCCAAGTTGTCTGATCTTGGCTCAGCACAGTTTGCTAATATTGCACAGACTCTTGCTCCTGGATGTGTGGTGTATGCTGCTCCTGAAGTTCGTCAAGAAAGTTCTGCTCGTAATCAGACCACTAAGATGGATGTCTACAGTTATGGCGTGCTGCTAATAGAGATCCTCATCAGACAGATGCCTCTTGGTAATGTTGCAGATCTGATCACTGCTATCCAACCAAAGTGGCTAAGTTATGTTCCACTGATCAGAGGGTGCACTACCAATGAGCCATCCAGGAGATCAACTATGATCCAGGTGGTCAACACACTGAATACCATAACTATCTGAACAGCTTTTGAACTGTATTAGTTTATTTTAGGATTCATAGCAATTTTTGATTTTGTTTGCATTAGGTAGCCTTTTTGAACCATTATTATTGGTAGGAATATTTAATGCTATGAAAACATTTTAATAAACAGTTGTTTTGATTTGAGATTCATAATAGAGTATTAATATTAATTATCACCGTTTGCATGTGAAGAGGTTGTTACCATCTAAAGTGTATAGTGTTCTATTATTTTATGTAATACAAGCTATGTATAGAAGAGGTGAAGTATAATGTACAGTAGTTCTACTTGAAGTTAATTACAATATAACTTTTGATACTCCTCTAAACTTTGCACTGTATAGCACAAATAATGTATGTAATGATGGAGAGATGGACTAGACAATTGAGCATTTTGTGAAGCAAATTAAATTGTGGTGGAGTGTTTTAATAATATAATTACATATTGAATGTACTTAATAAGAAATTTTGAAGAAATTTTTGATAAAACTGTTGCACTGCATGATAATTGCAATGGAATTAATTTAAATAGAAAATTTCTTCCATTAAACTCTCCACTGTATATTCTACACATGCATGTCTGAAAGTGCACATGACAATAATATTTTGTACTATAAATATATATTTATAATATTATATTACTGAATAAAAATAATGCTTTATGCAGCACAAAGCATTTTTATCTCCTTCATTTCCTTTTAATGGCACAATTACACTGTGAAAAAAGAGGGATATAAGATGGTATTTCCAGTGGCTTATTGAATACAAAAAAGCTTGGTATAACCTGTATTATACTAGCAATCCCACATAAGGCTTTACTTAATGTGTTAAACATACTGAAACCATACACGTGATGGTATAGTGTGGGCATTATATCAGATATAAGCTATTTCAAGTATTGTGGTAATTAAACTGAAACCATACATGCAATAGTATAGTATGCATTGTACTAAAGTATAAGATGAGTATAATACAGGATTTATATTAAGGCTTATTTGTATTCAATAAGCCACTGGCAATACCATCTTATATCCCACCTTTTCACAGTGTTAGACTGTCAATCATTTCTTGGAATGGCTTTAGAAATAGTGTTGAGCTTAATGGGCAGAAGTTTTAAGCACTGCAGCTTATTATATTAATTATTATGTAAAATAAAAAAAAACATAACAGGCTGGTTCCTAGTATTAATATCTTTTTGTATGTCTTCTACTACTGTATGTATGATGTCTTCTTCTGAATAATTATAACAAAATTATTCCTAAGTTTTGCTAATAAAGTTTCACTTTCTAATAGATTATTAAGTTTGACTAATTAGCAACTGGTTACTGTAAAGTGTTCATACTTGTAAAAAATATAAATTTGGCTCGTGTATAACAGTCATGTCAAAAAGCTACTTGGCTGTCATGATGGAGATATTGACTGTTCTATCACTGTAACTGAACCTTTTCTAGGATATGCATTTTCACAAAATTAGCCATTATGCTAGCATTATGCTTGATGCTTTCAGTAACCTAAATAAAGGGAGAAGGTAACTTACAGGCTGTTCTCAGACACTTGTTAATCTTTATTTTCTGAAGTACCTGCCTCCCAGCCAATTGATATCACTACTCCTAAAACAACAAAATGTATTACAACTGCTAAGAAGGAAGAAGGTAACTTACAGGCTGTTCTTTGACACTTGGAACATCAGTAACCTCACTTTCAGAATGTCCTTTCAACTGTTTATGCTCAATATTATTCCAGTACTAGTATAATAGGCAGGTACCTAATTAATACTAATATAGTAATAAAACAACACATGTAGTGTACAATAGGTAGGTGCCTAATTAATACTAATATAGTAATAAAACAACACATGTAGTGTACAATAGGTAGGTACCTAATTAATACTAATATAGTAATAAAACAACACATGTAGTGTACAATAGGTAGGTACCTAATTAATACTAATAAGTAATAAAACAACACATGTAGTGTACAATAGGTAGGTACCTAATTAATACTAATATAGTAATAAAACAACACATGTAGTGTACAATAGGTGGGTACCTAATTAATACTAATACAGTAATAAAACAACACATGTAGTGTACAATAGGTAGGTGCCTAATTAATACTAATATAGTAATAAAACAACACGTGTAGTGTACAATAGGTAGGTACCTAATCAATACTAATATAGTAATAAAACAACACATGTAGTGTACAATAGGCAGGTACCTAATTAATACTAATAAGTAATAAAACAACACATGTAGTGTACAATAGGTAGGTACCTAATTAATACTAATATAGTAATAAAACAACACATGTAGTGTACAATAGGTAGGTACCTAATTAATACTAATATAGTAATAAAACAACACATGTAGTGTACAATAGGTAGGTACCTAATTAATACTAATAAGTAATAAAACAACACATGTAGTGTACAATAGGTAGGTACCTAATCAATACTAATATAGTAATAAAACAACACATGTAGTGTACAATAGGCAGGTACCTAATTAATACTAATATAGTAATAAAACAACACATGTAGTGTACAATAGGTAGGTACCTAATTAATACTAATACAGTAATAAAACAACACATGTAGTGTACAATAGGTAGGTACCTAATCAATACTAATATAGTAATAAAACAACACATGTAGTGTACAATAGGCAGGTACCTAATTAATACTAATATAGTAATAAAACAACACATGTAGTGTACAATAGGTAGGTACCTAATCAATACTAATATAGTAATAAAACAACACATGTAGTGTACAATAGGTAGGTACCTAATTAATACTAATACAGTAATAAAACAACACATGTAGTGTACAATAGGTAGGTACCTAATTAATACTAATACAGTAATCAAACAACACATGTAGTGTACAATAGGTAGGTACCTAATTAATACTAATACAGTAATCAAACAACACATGTAGTGTACAATAGGTAGGTACCTAATTAATACTAATACAGTAATAAAACAACACATGTAGTGTATAATAGGTAGGTACCTAATTAATACTAATATAGTAATAAAACAACACATGTAGTGTACAATAGGTAGCAATGGCGGATCCAGGATGGGGCATTTGGGGCAAATGCCCCGCCCCCCCCTTCAAGAAATTGCATACAGGATAGAGATACTCTAATAGAGCAGTCAGTTACTCTAATAAAGCAGTCACAATGTTCATGAGGCAGTGTAGCTTACCTATGAAGCTATAAATAGGATTTTATTTTACATAACAGACGTGATATATTTGGTAAAGGATCACTAGCTATTATTGTTGTGACCTTTTTTTTTTTTTTTTTTTTTTGGTCTTCAACTGTTTTTCAGCAAGGTGCCCCCCTCTTTCCAAACTCTGGATCCGCCCCTGGGTAGGTACCTAATTAATACTAATATAGTAATAAAACAACACATGTAGTGTACAATAGGCAGGTACCTAATTAATACTAATATAGTATTAAAACAACGCATGGAGTGTACAATAGGTAGGTACCTAATTAATACTAATACAGTAATAAAACAACACATGTAGTGTACAATAGGTAGGTACCTAATTAATACTAATATAGTAATAAAACAACACATGTAGTGTACAATAGGTAGGTACCTAATTAATACTAATACAGTAATAAAACAACACATGTAGTGTACAATAGGTAGGTACCTAATTAATACTAATATAGTAATAAAACAACACATGTAGTGTACAATAGGTAGGTACCTAATTAATACTAATATAGTAATAAAACAACACATGTAGTGTACAATAGGTAGCAATGGCGGATCCAGGATGGGGTATTTGGGGCAAATGCCCCCCCCCCCCCCCCCCCCCTTCAAGAAATTGCATACAGGATAGAGATACTCTAATAGAGCAGTCAGTTACTCTAATAAAGCAGTCACAATGTTCATGAGGCAGTGTAGCTTACCTATGAAGCTATAAATAGGATTTTATTTTACATAACAGACGTGATATATTTGGTAAAGGATCACTAGCTATTATTGTTGTGACCTTTTTTTTTTTTTTTTTTTTTTGGTTTTCAACTGTTTTTCAGCAAGGTGCCCCCCCTCTTTCCAAACTCTAGATCCGCCCCTGGGTAGGTACCTAATTAATACTAATATAGTAATAAAACAACACATGTAGTGTACAATAGGCAGGTACCTAATTAATACTAATATAGTAATAAAACAACACATGGAGTGTACAATAGGTAGGTACCTAATTAATACTAATACAGTAATAAAACAACACATGTAGTGTACAATAGGTAGGTACCTAATTAATACTAATATAGTAATCAAACAACACATGTAGTGTACAATAGGTAGGTACCTAATTAATACTAATATAGTAATAAAACAACACATGTAGTGTACAATAGGTAGGTACCTAATTAATACTAATATAGTAATAAAACAACACATGGAGTGTACAATAGGTAGGTACCTAATTAATACTAATACAGTAATAAAACAACACATGTAGTGTACAATAGGTAGGTACCTAATTAATACTAATATAGTAATCAAACAACACATGTAGTGTACAATAGGTAGGTACCTATATAGTAATAAAACAACACATGTAGTGTACAATAGGTAGGTACCTAATTAATACTAATACAGTAATAAAACAACACATGGAGTGTACACATGTGCGTGCATGTGGTTGACTCCTAAAAGTAATTTTATAATTACCAGATTGGTGAAAATGATTCTTATAGCAGATGTAGCCTTCCAAGTAGGGGTCCAGGAATTATGCCTGCATAATTTTGAGCATAATGATGGGGTAAAAGAATAGGGAATTATTCTGGAATTTGAAGTCATTTAAGAGCATTATTGGCATAATATGCGATTTCGCATAAGTTGAGATCGAGATAATCTAATAGAGCAGTCACCTACTCTAATAGAACAGTCAAAGAAATAATTTTTTACTGTACTGCAACAGTAACTAAGCATCTTAGCAGCTAAAAGCTACCTTTCCTGTCTGATAGAACAACATAATTACTGAAACAAATTCCTGCTAAACATTATAAATTGCAAAAGTTGAACATTTGTTATAAAAATTGGGAATAATTTTGAGAATAACGAGTACATTTTGGGAATAAGTGATAACTTTTTTAGAGAAATTCGGAATAGAATAATGATGAAAATTTGGAGCATAATTTCCTGAGACCTACTTCTAAGTTTGAATAATCATAGCCCTTGGTTTGGTCTATCATCATGAAATTATACCAAGTAATGGTGGTATGTTATGGGCACAATATGACTAATTTACTGCAAGCAGCTGGTGTACTTTATTCACAAGTCAAGTTATAGGTTTCCAGGTACAGTACAAGTAATTGGAATAGCTGGAAGGCCCCATTCCACAGATCCACTCACCTTATAAATAATTTGTGACCATATCTACAAAAAAGTACCTTTATCGCACACATAATTTGACCCATCTTTAACTTTGAACTTCAGAGCTTTTTGTCATTCTATAATAATTATTATCATTGTCTAAGTATTCCAGGATTGATTCCACAGTTTAATATCTGGCTGCATTTTGATAAAAGACAACACTATAATATCAGGGAAAGCTTATCAGAAGCTTCTCAGTCAGTAGCTAACTAGAAGGAAATAATACATCAGTCTTGTGTGTTATCTTTATATTGTGTCAGGCCTGGAAGCCTTTCTGAATAAGGCAAGAGAGAATACAGTGGAGTGTATAAACTAAAATAATTATGATAACTTATATTCATTGTGCATATAAGACATGCTTAGTAAAGATGCTACAATGATATTATATTTTATTGACATCTTCTTTGTTAAATTTTACAAATCCTAAACCCTCACTTTTGAAACAGTGTTTATTCTAGGATTTCTCCTTTGGGGGGAATCAGGAATTTGGGGGGTGACCAGGTGAAAGTCTGCTATATAGTTATCCAAGTTCACAACTATATTAAACACTTGAAATAGTTGCTAAACACTGGTTAGTCATTTAATTAAGGCTTTTTCAAGAGTGTTGATTTTGATATTTGTGATTGGGTGAAGCCAGATTGTATGATCAGGCTTTCTGAGATTAAATCTGGATGGTATTTGTGGTAACTGTGCATGCCATTTTGAAAGTAGAAATTTTTACAAATTACACTTTCTGAGATTGAATTTTTAAGGACAATTTTTAGAGTTAAGTGTGCTAGTTGGAAAAAACTGGGTAGACTTGGGCTCTCAGATATTGAATAGCCATCACTATATGCATGAAATTTAGTATAGTTGTATATGTACCCTAGCAGATTTTTAAAAATTAATTGATCTGATATTGAATCTGAGAGTATTTTAAGGTTGTCGGCACTTGTAATTTTTAACCTGGGAAAATTTTTCATATTAATCACTATGAGATTGAATCTGAGAGCATGTTTGGTGTGCCATTTTAAAAACAACCTTAACCTATAAGTATAGTGTAGTAGTTGCTGACAATTTTAGGGGGTGAGTCTGAGATTTTAGTGGGGAAAGTTCCCCCACTAACAGCCCTAGAATAAACACTGCTTTGAAATCAGTATGTCCAACACAAGATTTGATTCTTCAGACAATTAAACACTACATATACTTAATACCTTGAACTGTAGAATTCTTTATCCATAGTGAATTTGACCATAATTGCATACAGAAGTTATACACCAACATGTTATTTATTTACAAGAAATCGACACTAACAATGTGTATAGTGTGTACTAGTCAATATCTCTGCCACTGTAATAAAATGAGTAATCAACTGTAGATGTGCAGATACCAATCTGCTTTATAATTAAGTGAGTTATCTAAACATTAAAGTTAGAGAACCTCTCCTGAGCTCTCATCGATATCTCTTAAAAATCCCAAGTATAGATGACCTCACTTGTTTCATTGATTTTTATTTTATGATCCCTACTCAAAATTTCTAAATTTTCCTTATACTTGTTTGTTTAACACAATGATGACTGGTGAACCAATGTGGTATGCTTTGATGTGGTATTGCATACCGCTTTGATGTGGTATTGCATACCGCTTTGATGTGGTATTGCATACCTCATCAAAACAATGAATGGCAGCCACCAGATAACATAGCTATGTAACTTGTACCCTGACTATAAACAAAATAAATTACCAGATTTGTGAAAAGGGATCTTCCCCACGCACCCAATTTGCCAACTTTCACAATTCATAATTTAAAAAGTTCTTGCCTTGAATGTTGGTTAATGGTGAGCACCAACATATAGCTCATTAGATAGTGAAAAGAATATCAGATTTGTATGCACATTGTATCTAAGTTATGGTTTTGCAAATTCGGTTATCACAGAGAATGACATAGCCATTGTGCTTAATGTTCAGCTTTGTTCTACCCATTATACAGCATTACAAACAAAGGAACAGTACCAGTAGCACAGTAGCAATCCACTCACTAAAATAAAATCGATTCACTACAGAAATTGCAACTAAATCACCCTAGTAGTAAATTATATCCTGACAATTATTATAACACCTAAATATTGTCAGATTAGTGAGGATGTTGCTTTACTGTGATATATATATATAGTAGACCTAATTACAGAGATGTAGGGTTAGAGAGGTGTTGTATATACATAGGTGAATATTACAATACTATTATGTGACCGGATCTGTGAAAAGGGGTCTTATAGCCTTTCCAAGTACATGTACTTTTCAATCCATAACTTGATTTGTATGGATGGTACCAACCTGAAAGTTGGTCACCTTACACTCCTTACTCCTAAATAGCTATATATATGATTTTGACTGGTTTTTAATTGCAGCAGGAAAAAACTGATTGTGGTTAATAAAAAGTTAGTATTAATTTTATAATACTAATCGTACAGGTGTGGAAAGACAAACACCTATGAGTCCTGCTCATTACACAAATCACACAATACTATACCTAGATAATTAAATCTAATAAATAAATCATAATTATACAATATAATAAACTAAATAAACAAATTATAGTCAAGTGTTATAGGATAGTAGCTAGCTATAGTGAATATCAATGTTGAAATCATTAATAGAAGGTGAATTGACAGTATCCCAAAGTAGGTTGTTCAGTTTACATATTATAATTATAAAATTAATCTTCAAGGTAGCTATGCATGCTCACTTCAGTCAGAACACTTGTAGTTGATATCAATTTGCATAATGTATTTTTAGTTGTTTACACATCTTTAAACATTGTAATGTCACATGTTATGGGGACATAAGTGTATATTATTATAGAGTCTTTCACACTTTCTTCTGTTACACTAGACTAGCAGTGTGACTATAAAGTATTTACAGATTTTGCGGTCTACATGTATTGTAATTACTAACACCAAAATTAGTTCAGTTTTAAAGCTAGCCTGGTGAGGGAATAGGATGCAATGAGATCGGGCCTACAAAAAAAGGTCATGTGGGCACATAAAGTTTGTTTAAATTTCAATCATAACCTTTGATATTTAAGCTATTGCCAATAACTTTTTGGCACCTACGTATTATCCATTTAACTGGCTATATAGTTACAGAATGCAGATATTCTATTCTAGTACTGATATGAACTGTTGCATGATGTGGTGTAGTTTGTGCCCACATGACCGGTCACAAACATTGAGCTATATGTACTGTATTATATTCCATTCATGTGCAAGTTGAGCTGGATCCTGAAAAACAACTAAAAATTTTAAGTGGATCTTTTCTCAACATTTTAGCCAACCAGATGATTAATGGTGACAGCAAAGGTGTCAAACAACAGACACATACAGTTTGGTAGCTCCATTACAAGTTCAGGAAGAGGCTGTAATGGACACTGAACTTTTATGGCTTCATTATAAGAAATGTATGGTAAAAATTTAGATTGGCCGTAAATAATATGTCAGACATTAGAACAAAAAAAATTGAAATATTTTTAGTGGGTCAAGCAGCACTACAAGTGTGCTAAATATTAAGATCGTGTGTAATAGGCCGTCTCAGCAAAAACCTGTTAGTTTTCACAACCATGCATTTTGAGAATAACTAAATGATGAAACTATGCATGCTACAAATAAAAACATACGTAAGCAAGTTTTAATTGAGCCATTACTGATGGGAAGCAAGTTTCAAATCAATTAAATCTATGTACCATCTTGCTTGCCTGTTCATGGGGAGTTTGAATATCATCGTTTTGTTTCATTAGCCCCAACAGTGTACATGCCATGTGTGCTTCCTTATGATGCAGCAAAATTGATGTTACTTCTTTATATAAAATTCCTTTATTGTAAGTGACTACAATGATAAAACTATTATATTGATTGATTTGCCAATTCATGAACGTGTAAGCCAAATCCCAACTCTGTAGACTAATGCAAATGAAAGTTATGGCAGCGAATTTAAATGCCTGCAGTTTATTTTCAGTAGAGTTGCTGTATATTTCGATTTCTTTGTTCTTCCTACCATCTAGTGCTATAATTCAAAAACTGCTAACCATAATTTGGACACCAGATAAAGCTGAGGAAATAAAATGAAATTCGGAAGTTGTGCGAACCAGGCAGAATTTGCTGAGATGGTCACATATTCATACATAAGCTTGCACACGCACAAACACAGGGATTGTAAACACACAGCTTAGAGAAGCCCCTTTTGACCACACTACTCTTATTAGTGCTCTCCTCCATCTCATCACTATCATCATCATCATCCAGTAGGACTAGTAATGTCCCATGACCTCCTGGTGTTCAACTCATCTGTCTTCTCTGTTACTGCACTAGCATGGGTACTTCTACTCCTTAAAACTGGGGTTTGAGCTAGTGGAGTTGAGAGGTATATCATAACAGAAAACTAGCACACAATGTAATGGACACCACAACTGGTTTATTTTTAACATACAGCTTCATACGTAGTTATAGTCATCTGACCACTAGAGGTTTGCATAACTACTAGGGTGTTTATTGTTACAGTAGTGGGAAGTGAGCTGGAGGATACTTACTGATCTTATCACATGTACGTATCACAAATCAATTTATGGCCACTTCCTTTTAGAAGTAGCACAATGTCAAGCAATTGTAATTGTAACTTTCCTTCACCACACATCTTCCAATTCTATGAATATGGAAATCATAACTTAATGATTCAGAAATAAATTACCCTGAAATTTTCTTCATCCATTAAGCCACACTATTGACCAAATTTCAACCCAATAGCCATTTCAATTCTGAAGTTGTGATTTATCAAAATTGGCATAATATGTACATGAAAGACCCCTTTCGCAAATCCAGTTACATATACATACAAGTTATCACTAATTGTAAATAAAAACTTACATAGGTCCCCCTCAATATTATACAATAATGCACTAATATGGAAATAGTATAGCATTTATTCCTAAGGTGCACCAAGAACAATTAGCTACTGTATAGTTTGTCTTGGCTACTCTACTTTGTTTTAATTCATCACAGATCAATGTATGGCCACTTCCTTTTAGAAGTAGCACAATGTCAGACAAGTAATTGTAATTGTGATTTTCCTTCACCAAAATGTTCCAAAATAGCACATGAGAGAATTGTGCACTAGTAAACTGATATATTTTAGATGATTTTAATGTTTAGTTCCCGTTTGTAAAATTTAATGAACAGAGTATAATATACATTATCCTATTGTTGGGACTAATTCCTTATTGTTTATTGTTCTGGCATTACTAACCAATATCTACAAGTTTTACACAGGTCAATCTCAACTATGCATGCAGCTATCAATAAGTTTCAGTGAAATGTCTGAAATAAGAAGTACATATATTCCTGATGTTGCTTTATTGTGCTAAATATAATAGACTCAATTACAGAGGTGTAGGGTTAGAGAGGTATATTTTAATACTATGTGACTAGATCTGCGAAAAGGTCTTATAGCCTTTCCAATTGCATGTGTGCTTGGCAATCCATAACCTGACTTGTGTTTATGGTATTAGCCTGATATTTAGTCACCTTACACTCCTAACATAGCACTATTCCTGGATGTAATTTTAAAATAATAGGCCAGGTTAAACATATAATGAGTTATGACTCATCAAACCTAGAATTTTGGATAGACTATAATACCCCTTTTGCAGATCTGGTCACATATACATAATATTATACAATTCTGTAGAAGTTGCAACTCTATATACGCAATTTAATTATTTTTTATAGTAAAGTGCACAACTTGCAAGAAGTAGCTATACACATGATTTTGACTGGATTTTAATTGCAGCAGGAAAAACTGATTGTGATTAATAAAAAAGTTGGTATTAATTTTATAATAATAATTGTACAGATGTGAAAAGACAAACACCTGTGAGTCCTGCTTGTTACACAAATCACACAATACTATACCTAGATAATTAAATCATATATATACATTATAATAAACTAATAATTTAATAGACAAAAAATATTGCTATAGTCAAGTGTTATAGGGTAGTAGCTAGCTATAGTGAATATCAATGTTGAAATCATTAATAGAAGGTGAATTGACACATGCCCAATCACAAACGTTGAGCTATATGTATTATATTCCATTCATGTACAAGTTGAGCTGGATCCTGAAAACAGCTAAAAATTAAAAGTGAATCGTTTCTCAAGAGGGCAAACATTTTAGCCAACTAGATGATTAATGGTGACAGCAAAGGTGTCAACAACAGACACATGCAGTTTGGTGGCTCCATTACAAGTTCAGGAAGGGGCACTGTGCTTTTATGGCTTCCTTATAAGAAATGTGTGATGGTAATAAGTTTGAATGGCCATAAATATTATATCAGACATCTGAACGAAAAAATTTTGAAACATTTTTAGTGGGTCAATCAGTACTACAAGTGTGCCAAATTTCAAGATTGTGTGTAATAGCATCATCCATGAGTTATTAAATGTTTTTGAAGATCCAGCTCAACACGTACATACTATATCAAATTTTGTACCTAGCTGTAATCAGTCAACTGGCATCATCATGTGACCTGGAAATAATGTAGCAAACTTGAAACTTTGTTATTCTAGAGCTCTTGCGTAACACAGTAACGTACGTATACATCTAAGACAAGAAAGTTTCAAGTTATAACACATGAAAAAGCTATTAGTAAGACATGCACCACTTTGGGTTACTAATGTCTCACACTACACAGTAGTTCAGTAAAACACTTCACAATGGAAAATAATATGAATCATTATACACAGCTATGTATTTACAAAAATGAGACAAGAACCAGTTTGTATTTGATGTAATTCACATTCCAAAATAATAAAAGCCACAAACCAGCTAAATACAAATCAATAATACATAAAAGATGACATAATTAAAATAATTATGTTGTTATCGGCTCACTCCAAAATAGATCATGGTATTTGTAGTAGCGCCCAAATGAACTCAAGTGAATTCTAAGGTTCATATGAAGAATGAATGAACATTCGAATATGGGTTGAACAGTTCAAACTAGATAGTGATACAGTTAACTATTCCATAATGATATGTGGGAAGCTAAACGTATGGTATTTTGGAATTTAATCAAGTTAACTAGTGTTGATGGTTTAGTGGTGTTACAGGCCATGTCTATAAAGTAAACTGTGAGGTTTTAAGGTTTCCATGTTGTGCCAGTCACTTGCCTCAGCTGTATAGCCATAGTAAAACCTAGTAACCACACTTGTGGTATTCAATTTTAAGTTTTCTGAGTACAAGTGTTGAGTCAGTACAATTGCACGCATTGCAAACTTGTGAGACCACATTAATATGCGACATTTATATACAGGAACCATTTCTATTTAAAAGTTGGAAAGATTCGTAAACGTTAGTTAATAAATGTTTGAACCCTGACAATCCAAGTTTGTTTGGGCCCTAGTTTGTAGGTCACTTGCTAAATTTGTCTACAAAGTTTCTTACCAGCCTTAAAGCCACTTTTTACTGTAATATTTTCAAAGTAATCTTTTTCACCATAACATGGAGGGTGATAGATCACATCATAGTCATCTACCTTGTCTGGACTAAACACACTTAGCTCTCAATATTGTTTGGGATTACTACAACTTGTCATTGAGGGACTTAGTGAGCCGTGACTTTTTCTCTAGTGTAAACTGAGAGATTGTACTAAGTTCTCTAGAGTGAACTGAGAGATTGTGGGGCTGCTTATTATTATTATTATGATTAAAGTACTTGGTAAAGGCAGAGCCTATATACCAGAAAGCCTTATAAAGACCTGTTTAATGATGTTTACCAGTTACTACATTAGAGTGAGCTCCATTTCAGTTGGTACATGATCAGGTGATGATACAGCAATCATGAGATCATCGAAAATCAAATTTCTGAATATGTGACTGAATTTTGGAAAATCACCCATATGGGCACACTTTACATCTAAAATATTTAATGATCAAATCACAAACTTTATAGTGCAAATCTACTTGTTCATGGTTGTAAACCATTCTCAATACCTTAAATTACAAAAAAAATACTTGAAATATTTTCAAGAATGTGCTCTGCTCTTATTAGCAACCCACTAAAAATGAAAATTCTAATTGTTTCATGTGTGCCCATACGGGTGATTTTCCAAAATTCAGTCACATATAATCATCATATTGCCTTTATGAGACAAGTTACAGAATAAAATCCTCTTATGAAGATGGAGATACTCTAAACTCTAATAGAACAGTCAACTCATATAATCTAATCCTCCACAGCTATTGATTCATGGGTATCATCAATGGTAGATCCAGGATGGGGAATTTGGAGCAAATGCCTCCCCCCCTCCCCCCCACCTTGTGCAGGAGCCAGTCATAGCTACATACTTCTGATTAAAATACTAAACTTTATGTCAGGCCAAGATTAGTTTATAAAATATGCACATTTTACTACAGTAGCATTTATTACAAACTTTACCTGAAACCAAAGTAAACTAACTGTAAATTGTCATCCAGCATCTTCGTGTGTGCTAAGCACCTCTAAAATAATTATTGTGCTGCTGTCATCATTGCATTCAGTGCCTTTAAACAGTACACTTCACAACCATCTGCAAATGCCAAAATTGCAAACTCAACAGTGAGACACTACTAAGAGGTGATTATTTGCTGCTTCAAAAATGCAGCAATTATGACAAGATAATCTGGCTCTCCCCAACCACGTACAACTTAGCCTGTTTGCGCCCCTCTCCTTGCCAGCTCCTGGATCTACCCCTGATCATCTACACCATCTTCCCATTCATGGGCATGGTTTTTTGCTAATGAAATGTACATTGTCCTTTATTCTCCATTCTTTTTTATAGATATTAAATACAAAATGATTAATAGGCCAAAGGCCTTTAACTATGTCCATATCCAGTTTTCCTCCTGTATTAGTTTAATAACTTAAAGGCTATTAAATTTTTGCCAGATCAGGTAAGTCATTCCATTGTTGGTCATTCCAAAGTTGAAAAGTGTTGACCAATGCTTCTGTTAATTCTTGGTTCAATTGGTGACCCCTGCATGGTGACACCATCTTGTTGTAATGTAAAAATATCTTTTGGGTCGATTTGATAGAGTGATTTTAACATTAAACACCTCAATTAGGTCTCCTCTTGTACTACAAAATAAAGTGAGTACAAATCAAGATATTCAAGTCTAGCTTCATAAAGTAGTGTAGAGACAGATGGCATCAACTTAGTGGCCCTTTTTTTTGTACCTTTTCTAATACATCAATGTCAATACTAGATTATGCTCATTATGCAACTGATAAAACCAAAACTTAATGTTTAAAATCTACTACACATTAGTTATTATACACAGCTCAGATCTAATTACTGATGATGTCACTATTATCATCTGATATCTTCAAAGAATACTCTGTTGTCCACAGAACAAGTTGGTTTGGTAAAGTTTTAATTGGCTTAAACTTAATTATATGGCAACTGTTGTGTTAAGCTGTTCATCAACATCTTGCTACTGTGATGTCATTAGCTATTTTAATGAAATTTTCAGCCAAGACATTCAGATGAATGTTTATGCCCATCACTTTATGAGTGCTTCTTAAACTTCTGCAATGTCACTGTCCATAAATACAATGGTGTCTTGACCGGCTCATCAATTTTATGAGGACCTGAGAATAGGGCACAATACATACGTATTGTTTCATACACTCTATCTAGCAAGCTACATGTAGTGAGTAGTCATATGCAATCCATTTATACTCATTACTGAAACATGTTTGGTTAAGAGATTTAGATGCTTTCCATACTATAATCTTCTATGACACTTGACAGAGCGTATAGGTAAAATGTAATGGGACTCTAGTGTTTCAAGCTTCTTTTCATTTGAGTTATGGAAACCATTTCCCGTATCCTTGTATACACTTCAAGTCACTGAGCCTCTAAAATAGTCTACACTGTGCTGCTATAGTGCTAACTGAAGTTTTAACTATCAGTGCAATTGGAAATCAATGCCTATAATAGGTTACACAAGATCTATCTAACTACTGAATCCTTATGCTTAGCTATTTACAACTACAGTAGCTTATAGCTTATGATGATTCTACTGTATATTAAGATATATACATACTATTACACCTTTAATAGGCTAGGTAACACAACACCAAGGGGTATTGTGGCTGCTCTATCTAAGTATCTTACTGCTCTATTAGAGTAATATACATTGATCTAGTTCTCCTTAGCTGCCTTGGTTGCCTTAGTGGTAAGTAGCAATGCCACTGAACCCTCTCCTGTTAATTCCATAGTCCTGCAACGTTTACCAATGAAATTTTCAGGAAATGTATAAGTTTATCATGCACATTTCCTGATAGGAATTAGGCACATTCATGCATATAATTACCAAAAGCAAGAGTTCATAATATACATATACTAAATACATATATTATGAACTCTTACCAAAAGATAAATTCATTGTGACAATTCCTTACACAATTCCATGTGCATTTTCTTTCATTCAGGAATTACGCACATTCGGGTATTTCTGACTCAAGGAATTGTCATAATTTGTTATGCACGAAACGTCAGGAAACATAATTTTTTTGCACAGTGGTAAATATAGGGACCATGAATACACTGATACAAATAGAACGACTTATATACAATCTAAAGATTGTTTTTATTTTTAACTAGAGATAGATTCGTTCTATGCCCAAGTGATAAAATGCAGGAGTCCTACTGTATGTCTGCTATACAAACAATAGCAGTGTAAGGTCATGCTCATTTTGTATCACCTTCAAGTTATAATGTTTCGTCTGAAAATATTGTTAGCCATAAACTCCAAAACAAACACTCACCAACAACCTATTGTGAGAATGTTCTATTATTAGAGTATATGTGACTGCTCTATTAGAGTATACATGACTGATCTGTTTATTAATACTTTACAGCAAAAATACTGAAGGTTCCCTACAGCTGTTTAAAGATGTTATTATAGGTGTGTTCAAAAATTTACAGAAAGTAGAAAAAATCCTTGATCTGACCTAGGCAGCTTCGAACCTGCAACAATCCAATTAACAATTGAACGCTTACAGCAGTTTTCCAGGTAGTCAGGACATTTTCTCCTTGTATTTGTATCCATAGGAACTCTAGTGAGTGACTTATTATCTCTAAGTACCCCAAGTAGAACCAAATGGATATTACTTACTGTATTATTTTATAATATTCTTTTTAAAAGTTTTATAATGAGGCCTCATGAGTGTAGGGGTGTAGGGAAGGGGTTTTCTATGGTTTCGGGGATCCTTTTTAAAATTTAGACTTCTAAGCTTGCAGCAAGAACTTTACACAGCACTAATTTGGCAGCACAAAATTACACAGCATAAGTATTGCAACCAAAGTTTGGAAAATCACCCATATGGGTGCATCTGACACCTAAAATATATTTAATGATCAAATCGCAAACTTTATAGTGCAAATCTATGGTTGTAAGCTATTCTCAATGCTGTAAATTTCTTCAAATGTTTTCAAAACTGCAACCTGCTGTTATAGCAAGCCACTAAACATGAAAAGTTTAATTATTTCATGCACGCCCATATGGGCAATTTTCCAAAGTTCACAAAGCCACAATTTATATAGTAGAAAACTTTCTTCCAGGGAAGGATTTGCAGATGGAACATGAGCCCTCTTAAAAACGTGCTTGAAAGATTGATATACTCTGATAGAGCAGTCAGATACATCCTAGCAGAGCAGTCACATTTACTCTAATAGAACATTGATGTAAATATCCATAAAAATACATTGTTGTTGGAGAGTGTTATTCTTTGTGTTTTTTATCTTCATTAGCTAAACAACAAACCAGATATTGTAGCTACCATTATAATTTAATGCATGATGCAAAACTGATCACAGCCTTACACTGCAGCAGTAAAGATACAGTTAGACCTCCTGTATTTTACAGTGTGCGAAATAACTTTTCAGACATGTCCTGTCGTACTGTCAGGGCATTGCAAAACTTGAGTGGACATTAAGCAATTTGACTGGACATTTTAACTTCTATTGTTTCTCCTTTCCTATGTTTCTACCACTTGTATGTTTGTATCAAACACTGGGGCCACCAATGTACTGTACAGCTGATTACTTGTCAACCACTCACTGATACTGATAGTACAGCATTTTAAAGGTAGCTACTGGCCACATGAAAGGGCTTCTATGCAATAAATTGGGCCTTTGTAGGAAAGGAACCATAAGGACTTCAGTCAGGGCTTGCCTTGGAATGATATAGCTATGTGGTCAAACTTTGCTTATGCTGGCAGCTGCCATGGCTTAGAATATATAATGGCTCTATCCCTAATATAAATAGATGCACTGATGTCTTGTTCATTCTAACTTAAAAACTGGTTGTATAGGTGATCATGGATACCACAGGTAAAAGCTACTAACTGTAATCAGGTTATAAATACATTTTACTACTACAGTACAGGTGACTGAGACAAGTAGGCTGGCACAACATAGTAAACTGTTAACCTCAGAGTACATCTTGGGCATACCCTTGTGGTCAGTACAAACCAAAAGCAAATAACTTAATTACATGTCAATACCATCATGTCTGGCCTCCCTCCTAGCCCAATGCTAACACTATAAACTTTGAAAGGACATTATTTCCGGACAAATTCAATGATGACCTGACACCTAGTGTAATTGACCGGAAATTGTCCGGTGTCCGGACGTTATTTCGCACACTGTATTTTATCACTGACTTGGGACTATAAAATGAGTCCATGCTATGCATATTTGTAGTTCGAAATCAGAATGCTTTGACAGTAAGCCATTCCATTTGTATCAGTGGATTCATGGTCCCTTACTAGTGAGATAGCACTTACAGATGTCTCTATGTATTAGTATGTCTTATGCTGTCTGTCTCCACTAGCTATATTCCAGGGGAATTCTATCTGATGCCTGCATTTCCATGCATATGGTAGTTCAATGGATATTAGTATAATTACAGTATGTTATTTTTGCATCAGTTCATGCTACTGCAGGTTATAACACTTCTGTAAACAGACGTAGTTTGATAGTAAAGCACCTATAGAAAGAATATCATGATAATTAGTATTTGTCCATGATAATCATGATAGCAAAATTTCAACACCACCCAGCCCTACACTTTATTAGAACTGACACCCTTTTAGTAGTGATTTAATACACTTTGGTGCTGATATATTATGTAATCTTTGAATACAGTACTCATTTTGACCAAGTAATACAGTGTTGCATACTCTATCGTTTCTCTATGAACTCTTGACTGTACTAATATCTGTCCATCTATGGTGATGCTGCTGCCTTGTAAATCTGTCTATATAAAAGCCATTATAATAAAGTTCTAAAAAGTATGGTGAGTCCTGATATACCCCATGGGTGGTCTGGTAAGGAATAGCAAAGTAACACATGTATAGATGTAATTGAGTAACAGTTGTAACATTAAAATGTCCTCTATAATTATTTTAGGAAAGTAGTTCCCTGTCCTGTGTTTTCAGAAGTGAAGACATTGCAAGTTCTTTTGATATGAAATATAGTAATAATGTGTAGTGTGTTAATGGTGCACAGTATTTATGGTGAGTGCATTGCACATTTAATTAAAATAGATACTGCAGTGATATAACCCTATATACTTAATATTAAGTACTACCAGCTTCTCTTTATAGCTGTGTTAGCTATCCATAAATGGATTTGTTGTCTCCTTGCAGTTGAGTGGTATTATATTCCACACTGTACAGATTTGATCTATCCAACTATAGGCAGTGAATGTCAATCTATTCAACTATTTGCAGTGAATAGGCTTGAGCCAGTTATGCTTTGAAAATTACCTATTATGAGTTTGAGCAGTGCTCAAAAATCAAACCTATTTTGCTAATATATTATGCTTTCAAAATCAAGATTATGCTCGTGCTCTGACTGCTTTATTATCAGGGACAGTTTTAGGGGGGTTTCTGGGTATCCAGAAACCTCTTTGCGGTTGGGCTTACTTCAGAACAGCTGCCCACCCTTAGTAAACTAACTTATTGCTGTATACTTCTACTATAAACTCATAGGAAATAACACATGAATTATACTCATTAATGCTCATCTGCTAAACAGATACTTTTCACTATTGTTGCAGTAAGAATCACAAGAATTTTTGAGAGGATACAGAAAGATCAAGATACTCTAATAGAACAGTCATCTACTATAATAGAACATTCAGTTTAAGCAATAATTACACTAATTCCACAATTTATTTATTAAGATGCAATTAAATTAACTTAGCTGTAATTAGAAATGTATCTTTACAAATTTATGTGTGTATTTCAAAGGCCTTCATTTACTGATATCTACTTAATGACAGACATCGAGGAATACTGTATTCATGTACAAATGGACCAATGAAATTTTTCTCAAATTCAATCTCAAAACATTCAACCTTCAAAATTTGCATGTAATTAATTATGCCCTAATATAGTGATTTGCCCACTAATATAAGGTGTTGTTAGTAGGATTCAGATGCGGGTGTCTGGGGACACAGCCCCTAGATGTTGACAAGGTTATAATTTTATAATGCTTGAAATTTAATAAAACTTACTTTACTGTTTAAAACCTACTATTTTACAGAGTTTCTGATCTATCGATGCTCACTAGCATTTAATATGTCATGTTTTCATTGATAGTTTTGTAGTTAGCTATGATAGATTGGTCTGTTGAATCTTTATAATTAGCTTCAAGTATTATAGCTAGTCATAATTTTGTTTATCAACTCTTTGCTTCTTCATATATAGCTACTTGGCATTTCTTCTTCATTACCACTGTTACCATCACCTTCTATATCCTCTTCTGTTTACTCTGTAAGGTATACTGCTGTGTCAATAACAAGAATTAACAGAACACTCTAACAGAACAGTACTCTAAAGTGGGGGGGGGGGGGGGGGGGGAAGGGGGACAAAGTCATATGAGGTGGTTAACATTCAGATAGAATCTAAGAATCATTGCCACTGGAAACCCCCTTCTAAAAATACTAGATCCGCCCCTGATATAGTATATCAGCATTTTCTGATTGCTGTATTAGAGTAGGTAACTGCTCTCTCGATCGTGATCTTATATAATTCCATGAAGTGTGAATAATCAGCCAACAAACTGTAAAAATAATAACATTGCAAGTTCTTTTGATATGAAATGTAGTAATAATGTGTAGTGTGTTAATGTTGTGCAGTATTTTTGGTGAGCACATTTCACATTTAATTAAACTCTTGAAAATCGTCCTGTTATGCTGGCATAATGTTTGATGCTTTTGCTAGCCTATTATGCTTGAAATTATGCCAGCAATATCGGAATAGTGAATGTTAATCTGTCCAACCATAATCAGTAAGTGTTTTAATAGTTACCCTGTGCAAGTAATTATACTTAAACAAGTTGTGGGTGGGGCTCCGTAGTGCTGATTCACTCAACCAAAACTAAATTTTCACTACCTTTACTGATAGCTATAAAAATTCAAGTATAATAGCTACCTTATATGCAACTCAATTTTTTCCTGCAGCTTGATTTAGTTATGCTGTTAGCTATCATTAATGAGATATTTAATGAGTTTTGAAAGAATGATCATGATGATTTGCTTAATTCAGCTGCTGCACTGTAAACAACAACAAAACTCACAGGTGATTATATTTTGCTGAAGTGACTGGCATAATTATTAAGAAGGGAGATCATTGTAATCCAAAAAACTATATCGTCCAATACCCCTAGCATCTATCAGCATAATTGTTTTATATCACTGTCATAGAACACCTAGAAGATTGCCAATTTGGTTTTCAGTCAGGTTATTCTTGCAAAACTCAACTTATTACAGTTAGTTACATACTTTCAACTAACATTCTTACCACTTTTATAACTACAATATCAGCTCATGGTGTACTGGTACATGGTGGACTGGTACATGTAGCATTATGTGTGAAATCACTGACCAGTGAAGGTATAACCACACCAATAAGGAGCTCTCCTAAGATAATAACATCAATTTCCATTCAACGGTTAATAGGATAGGTAACAGCAAATTTAGATCTTCAGATCTGGAATTCGAGGTATTGGACTTAAGCAGGAACTTCCCCTATGCTAATTGCGCTAATTATGCCATCATAATTTCGAGCATAATAGTATTAAAAGGCTAGCAAAAGCATCAAGCATTAATAGGATAATTTTCAACAATTTAAATTTAAAAGTGCAATGTGCATGCCGAAAGTATTTCACAACATGAACACACTACACATTATTTCACATCATCTTATAATGTTATTATTTTTATTGTTTCTTGGCTGATAATTCACACTTGTGGAATAAGATCGAGATACTCTAACAGAACAGTCACCTACTCTAATACAGCAGTCAGAAATGTTAATGTACTCCAATAAAACAGTCAACTCTCAAGTATAATCTTGATTTTGAAAGCACAATTTTGAGCATATCAAGCCTAACTTCCCCACAGGCTGTTGTTCATGGTGGGTAATTACAACGTATACCCTACCTCAATGTATAGGGATTTTGTAAGCCCAGAACATGATCAGTATCTAGATGGTGAAAGTCTCAATACAAATCTCTTTTCATTATGGTCAGTATGTTATGTATTTTGAGATAGTCTTTTCTCCATTAATACACACCACCTTTACTTAACACTAAATGTGACTGGGCCTGCAAAAACAGGGCATGTAGGCACAAACTATACCCCATCACTCTACAGGTCATATCTCAGAATTGGAAAAGTATATTTCCATTCAGTAACTTGCATCATGATGCCAATTAAATGCTAACTAAACGCTGAAAATTGCAATACCATAGCATAATGGTGCAAAAAGTTATGAGTGATGAAACTGTGAAAAGTAGTAAAAATCATGTGCCCACATGCCCTATTTTTGCAGGCACGGTCACAAATTGTGACCATATTATAGCTAGCACATAATTTTCAATGGTTTTCATTCATGATTGATAATCTAAGCTAGTTAATCAGTACACTGTTAACTATTAGAGCTGTGCAATAACAAATTTAGACATACAGTACCTTGATAGTTCCTTTTGAACTTATCTCAATTATCTAACATAATTATCTAGATAATTTAAACAAATACATAATATTATAATCAACTGTCAATAATTTAAGCCAGTAAAGTGAGGAAATTACAATTTTGATTAGAACATAAAGAAGTGAAAATTGTTAGTTTTAGCACAGTGTTCAAGTTGTGAGGGAATTGGAGGTGTTCCCTACCATCAGATATCTTTGGTACACAAGTAATTTACTGAAGTTTACGGATAAATAATTTCATCCTTATCTTGATAAGTCTTCTGATATCTAGATAATCACACACCTCTATTAACTATATAGATAGTTGGTTTGTGAATTTTTACCCATAAAATTTTGTGAGGTGTGCCATTATCAAAAATGTTATGTTGCATAGCTAGTGGTTTGTGTAGCTCGAGGTGTAGCTGTAATACATAGCTAGTGGTTTGTGTAGCTCGAGGTGTAGCTGTAATACATTTGTGTGTGTAGTATTATATGATTACTGTTTAATTGTGTAAGTGCGATTACAATTATAAGTGTGATGTCATAGCTTATAATAGAAAGAGCTCACAGTGTAGTTGTATATTTGTGTGGACTATTGGTGGTCTACTTGATCCCCTGCAGGTTATTAGGTATACACAAAGCCTTGATGTAAGCACTGTTAAAACGAGGTGTTACAGGTACACCCATCGTAAAGGTGTTCATGTACACCCATGGTATTTACAACACCCTAGGGGAGTATTGTAGCACTAGGGGTGTTGTTGAACACCACAAATGTCATTTTACTCCCCAATAATAGCTAAGCCACTGTAAGGGTGTTTGCCTACACATAGGCATATTGAAACCCACAATTGGATGCTTCTATTGAAAATTAGGTTATAAGTACAGTTTGCTAACTTCTATAAGAGTGACTTGGAAACAACTATGTGGTAAGTATAAGGTGTTGCAAATATATTATTGCGTACTGCTAATGTGCTTTGTTGTTGGTAGTCATTGAGTATAAATTGAAATCAACATGAAGGTTACTGGAATGCTATAGCAAGCCTACATTTCTTTTCAACAAAATGCCACCATGGAGAGCACTAGAACACCTTTATAGCTATTCCTAGAACACCCTTAGGGAGTGTTGCAATGCCCTTGTAACTAGAGTTGCACTGATATGCATTTTTTCACATTTGCCGATACCGATTATTTGCCTATTCCTTTAACCGATATGCCGATATTTACCGATATTCTTCATTTCTTCAGAACAGAGGAGGAGGAGCAGAAAATCACCTAAAGTTTATGCGTATAAACTGCATTTGTAATGATAATGTAATCAATGTAATTAATTACGTGGGCGACCGACTTTTATGTTTTACAGTTTTGCTACTATCTCCTTTCATGGAAAAGGAAGCCAAGTAGTTATAAAACAGCTAATCAAACAGTGTTTTAGTGGGACTACAGACCCTTTGTGAAGAGTGATCAACTAATTGCGTGGGCGGCCGATAAATATACACAGCCTACTATAGCCTTGCAACCACACTTGTGCAAACAAACAAACTCAAATAGTTACAAAACAGTTACAACAAACCACTTACTGCTACATTCACCACCTTCTTTACTTTCACCTGTTCATTGTCATCAACTTAACGATTGATTGTGGGTTTCGGTTAACCGGCAAGTTATTTCCGCTTCGTTGCCGATACCGATACTTGTAAAATTAGCTAATATCGGTTGTTACCGATAATTCAACCGATTATCGGTGCAACTCTACTTGTAACACCTTTTAGTTGCTCTTAGAGCACCCCTGGGGAGTACTACAACTCCATTCAAAGGAGTTTAATTTAAACAGCAGTTAGAACTCCCCCAAAGGTGATAAGATTACACCCCATTTTTAACAGTAAGGGGTACCCTAACAACTCACAGTGGTTATTACGTAACAACTCACAGTGGTCATTACTTTTTGGCCATTCCAATGGAGTGAACCCAGCAGTGGAGTACCTGGTGCTACCAAGCAGTGAAGAACTAATAATTATGTTACTGGATATGCAAAAAAGGTAATTACATGTACTTGGCTACCCATAATTTCATTTTCTGAATATGGTATGAGTTTGAAATGTGCTTGTGCAAGGCCGGAGGAGACAGTCCGGTTGGTCAGGCCTGAGCCGGACCAATAATCTGGAGTTGAACCAACTAGCTGACCAGCTCGAACTAGCTACATTACTCTCATGCAATCTTTGGACGATCACATCTACATGTAGCTACTTACATTTTACAGATGTTATTGAAAATGCATGACACGAGTAGTTACCTAGTTTCTCAGCCTAACTAAAGCACAGAACTACACCTATAGTACCTCCAATTACTTTACGGTATAGCATAGCATTCGTATCGTTTCGTACAGAAATGATTGTGGGTTCTACATACAGTATCACGTGTACTGACAGTTGGCATTTATCACGTGTAAGGCAGGTGCCTTCTTTGATTCTAAACCAGCACACTATCACAATTCAATCTTCATAAAATAATCATTAGCAATTCTTGGCTTGTCTCTCTTGGCTTCTTTTACTGGGCGAAGGGCTGGCAGTGACAAACCAGATGACTCATTCCGCGGCAAGAAGCTGTACACCCATACATTACATGGTGGCCATCTGGATGAGATGTTGAGTAGAAATCACTCCCCACTCGTCCTGTCGAGATAACGAGCAAACTCAGTCTCATCCACATTATCATGCCATTTTCGAATACTGATTGGTCTCGTGACTGTCCACCAGTATATTTACGTGATGATCCGTTCACTTCATACAAACCAGTATAGTAGTATAATGTATTTTTGTAGCTGTGTAGCGTTTTATTGTAGCTGTGTGAATTCACTGTATAGTAATTATATCTAGCTACTATGCTGCATGGGTTCCCTGTGAAATTTGGGGGGAAGTTGCAAGTTGCTAGCTAGTTTTACTTTAAAATTTAGCATCAATTTTAAATTTTAAGGCATTTTCAAGCCTATAAATTGCAAAAATTCTGCAGCTCCTGGGGGTTGCACCCCCAGACCCCCCTTGAACTTCTAATTGCTAGCTATAACTAAATGAATCATACAGCAAGTTTCATGCTGTGTCCCCTGTATGTCAGGTCTACAATTATACATAGTATAGAAAGTCTGAAGAACAACAGATAGGCTTGAGCATATTTATATAGCTAGCTAGCAGTGAAATATCACTAAAATTGCATATCTGAGTGTCTAATATTCAAAAATTTCCTGTGGGGGCATGCCCCCAGACCCCCCTAGAATGCTCATGCTTTGCACTTCGCAGAGTGTGCTTTGCACACTGTGCAACAGCTCCTCTCTCATTGGCATGTATATAGTAGCAATTTCAACATTATAGTCAATGGCCTGACCAACTCAATTTTCCCTCCTCCGGCCCTGTTGTGGTCACATCATAACATACCACTTTTGTTTGTTGTGAAAATAAACTTATAATAATTATGAAGGTGACAGGTTAAAACATGAGTTCACTTGTAATTAGTCAAAGTTGGGAATTGGGAAAGGTTATCAGTCCCTTTTTTGTACATTTGGCCAAGCTATTCAGGCAACAGTCTATTTAATGGTCCAAAAATACACTACTAGAGTTCCAATAGCAGTAAGACTATTAGTAGAGCGGCATAGTGTGCATTTCATGCACTTTTTGATACAATTATGAAACTTTCCACATAAATAGTAATTATTGTGACATTTATTTTTTGATAATATAGAGCCACTGCATATTTGGCCTTATGCAACCTTTATAGCCATTTTTGCATTGAATATTTATCATTTTTGTCCTGAAGCATTAAATAACACTGTTAAAACATGGTTTCAAATTAAAGGTGTTGATCTAAGAAACAAAACAACTTTTGTTTGAAGTGAATAGCTCATTCCACCACAAAGTTATGACTACTTTAATTAGTCGTAAAATTTGTTGCCCTTAGGGTGTAAATTACCTGATGGGCAGTAAACGTCATAGAATTCCATGGCTAATATAAATTATCATAACTTCGGGATGAAACCACCTATTGATTAAAACCAAGTAGTTTCTGTCAGTCAGACTTTTAATTTGTAAACAGTGTAGCATAATGCCTCAGGGAGATAAAGACAAAAGTGATGAATTCTCCATTAAAAAATAGCTGTAAAGGTCACCAGAGGTCAAATCTGCAATGACTCTATATAAAAAATAGTTATCACAAGGAGTACTATTTGTGTGGAAAGTTTCATAATTGTATCACAAAGTGCACGAAATGCCCATTCTTTGTGCTATATTTTTTATTATGCCACTCTAAGTGTGTATCTATTCTTAGAATTGTTTATGTACATGCAACGTGATAAGTCACAGGTTTTGTGTTGGCATATATAGTAAAATGGCTTGTATGTATATACCCCCATAGTGTTGTGTATGTTCTGACTGTCTGCATTAGTCACATTGAAAGGCTGGTATGTATGATCTCAACAGTCACAGTGAAAAGTTAGTGGGTACGACCTATAGAGGTCCTAATAGTTTACCATCAGTCACAGAGAATAGATCTGTGCCAATGAAAATATGAGGGAGCATTAATAAGGAATTGTTTAAGGTCTCAAGCCTCCCAATTGCTAAGGTGTATACATCAGGCATCATGCACAATATTTTAGAGAGACTATGTCTGTTTTTTCTACCATCTTTATCAATATTTACTGGATTGATGTCAATTTATATATTTGAGGTGAAACATTGCCACTATCAGAGGAGGGCACCACTCAGGGGATCCCCCAGCAATGCCCATGTATGGTTTGGGAGTTGTTCCTCTAATTAACACTTTATCAGATGAATTTGTCAAGCAGGTTTGGTATGCTGATGATGTCATAGCTTGTGGATGTTTAGCTGATGTTCAACGCTGGTGGAATCATCTTGTTTCATGTACACTGTATCACAAAATCAAAATAACTTGTTCTGTTTCAAAAGGCATAAATTCTACCGTTCATTTTGGGGGATGGTCATTATTCTTTTAAGACTCCACTTGCAGCTGCCATGCAGTGTTGAGTTTTGGAGATGCTCTGTCATTATAATGCAGATACGTCTTGGTGGGGCCTGGTGAAACAGAATGTTTCCACACATATGACACAATGTACCATTACCCCTACTACCTTTCAAAAAGCTGCAAAGAAGATTCCTAATTGGAAAACCCCTGATAGTTTTCATATGGCTACTGGCAAAACCATTTAACATCTATGCATTTAGGCTTTATTATATATTACTATGATCTCATTACAAGTAAGGGGCAATCTTCAGCCCACTTTCCATCATTGTTGACTGGACATATTATGTTTTTGATCATGAGGTGCCAAGTTAATTGGCCCATTCCAAGTAATTATTGCCCAATAACATGCTCATCCACAGTTTGGAAGCTACTATTTAGCGTTATCAAAGATACTTTTCATCAGCATCTTACACTGGGAAAGTAATGATCATTGCAATTTGTGAAGTTTTTCATAGTAAATTATCAAACATCTTAATGATCCTACGTGCATCATGCCTTCTCCTAAATGGCTGGCTTTCAACTTCAACTTCTCCAATGCATTATAGAGTTTCTATGGGTACAAATACATGAAATTAACATGGAGACAACATCCTGACCACCTGGCAGACTCATGTAAGTGTTCAAACATAGCTATAGATCGGATGGCTGCAGGTTTAAGGCTGCCAAGTGGATTTTTTATTCTCCTTTCTCTGACTTATCAAACATAATATCTATAAACAGGCTGTAGGATCAGGTGTCATACAGATCTTCAGCACTCTTGCTGTAAAGACATAACAAATAAAACAACTCAAATAAATTATTGCAGCAATCACAAAATGCACAAAACAAAATTCAAAAAATGGTGCCAATTTAAGCAAGTGCCACATTTGGCAGCATAGAATTGGAATAATCCCAAACAATCCCATCTGTGTACTTCTTGTGAAGACTTACATGTGTTATCTATTACCTACTCACAAATTACAATTCATGTACACAATGTGCACAAATACAGTCAAGACTCAGGGGCGTACGTAGCAATTTTGAAAAGGGGTTTCCACTAAACCTAATTGACTGTTATATTAGAATAGTTTATATTACCTGACTGTTTTATTAGAGTATCTCAATCTTTTCACCAAAATCACAATTCAGAACAATGCTATAAGTGTTGTTATCATGTTCAAACTATTATTTAACTAAGATAAAAGTTTAAAATGTGTCCTGTGCCATGACAGATTCCAGATTCTGGAAACCTGAAGTTTCAATTTCTTAATGTTTCAAGTGGTGTGTAAAATCCAAAGGGGTTTCCTGAAACCCCTGGAAACCCCCCCCTCGGTACGCCCCTGAGACTTATGTATAATATTCTAAAATTTATATTTTATTGTGATGGTAAACAATCCTTATAATTGTGATGGCAATCAACCATCAATCATTATCTTTTAATATTAATAATAGCATTTTGACATTTAACAGCTCCACATTAAACAGGTGTCTTACAGACCTTCAGTACTTAAAGAAATAAATATTGTACATTCAAGTACAGTATATGATGACAAACAGCAACAGGGGTGATGAAGCAAGCCAAAGTGTGAGGGCAGTAGAATGTACTTAGTAGAATTTAAAAGCATAATAAATATGATGATAGTTTGAGAGCAACATTTTTCCATTTTGGTAGCATTGAGAGAGCATTTAGCACTATAAAATGTAAATCAAATAGCTACTTACAGCTTTAAAACAAAATATAAAAGGTGACCGCTCTATTAGAGTTATTGCAACTTTGTCTTGCAAGCATTGTCCACAGGACTGTTGAGAGAATTTAGGGGCCTTGGGCTAGTTAAGAATGTAGGCCTCTATAACTGATACAGCTTGCATGCTGGTGAAGCATGCTAACCTAGGGGGTTCTGGGGAATGCTCCCCCAGGAAATTTTAGAAAATTGGACCTTCTGAGATTGAATATAAGAGTGATTTGAGTAGTATAATTTGACTGTTGTATTGTCCTATCAGTAGGTATCTGAAGCTTAAATTAAAGATTTCTACCCAAAACATGTCACCTAGTAAATACTGCATGCACCCCTGAATATAAGTTTGATATTTAATATAATAATTTTTATTCTTCAAAGGGATTTCCAACAGAATATGCAAGTTTATAATACTAGCAGCAAGGCTTTGGGGTTGTCCGCTGAGAGACCTAAATATTTGATGGTCCAAAACTCAACAGATTGCTATAAACTAACTTGGATGAAATATTGTGATAGTTGATCACAATCACATTTTTGCACAACTCACAGCTGGGACAGTTATCTATTGGCAGATGGTCTACACATATGCAGTAGAACTCATGAAGCGACAAATTAAAAACAAATGACTTTTCAAAAGTTTTTGCTATATGTATTGATGATATATGTGCACCTACGTGCATGATATAAATACACCCATACCTGACTAAAAAGCAACTGCAGACCATACTTATAGCTGTGATAAGCTCATACTCAGTCTTGCATCAATCACCAACAGTGTTGGGAGTAACGCGCTACTTAGGTAACGCGTTACGTTTGTGGTAACAAAGTAATATAACGAAATACACTATAAAAACAGGTAATATAACTCAAGTTACTTTACTTGCAAATGTAACGCGTTACCTAAGTAATATAGTTACTGTAACGAATCTAATATTACGTAATATTATTACTAAAAGTAACCGACGAAGTTACTAATCTCGTTAGTAACCCACTGAGTAACGAATAGCCACACCGAAGTAATGAAGCCTACTAAATAAGGCTTATTCACCAGCTACTTACTTATATCAAGACTTGCACATTGTCCAACAACGCAATCGTGTCACGTGATAAGGTGGTAATTTCACACGTGACAGCTTAAGGCTATGGACACAAAGTAATATATTAAATATGTAATATTATTACAGCTACTTTATTTTATGGGTATTATGTAACTGTAACTAAACAGTTCAGCTGCAAGTAATATGTAATGCGTAACTAGTTACTTTTACAAAGTAACTTGCTCAACACTGATCACCAATGTTACAATGTCTGCTTTAGAAATACTGAATCCTTAACTCAACTCTTTCCACAGTAAAGTTTCATGTCACATTATTTGTAGCTACTTGTATTTGGATATTTAGAGTGCATTTGATTGCTCTATTAGAGTGTATAGGTAACTGTTCCTCGATCTTGATCTAAAAGTCACAGTGCTCTTTAAGTGCTGTATGATATATTATTATGGGCAGTGCAGTGGCATGTAATTGTCTGCTGTTCCTTGAACTATATAATGTTGGATATTGAATTTGCAGTTGCTAGCCAATTGATGCTATCTGTTAGTAGTACAGTTATACTGAGACTTCCTGTGTCTTAGAGGAAGATTTACACTGTTGTGTGTTCTTTCATTGTATGTGTCAATAATATGTAGCTATGGGGCCCATTTAAACAAAGTGGGGCACAGAGAAATTTACCTCAGTTCCCCCTCCCCCCGTCTGTGGCCCTGACTGTCCAATAAAGGTAGGGGAATGGGTATGTCCTCCTGTTTCCACCATCTCTGAACAATGTTTTTAAAAGGTATATCATAATGGGGAATGTCGAATTTATTTGCAAAATTTCTTGAACTTCTTGTAGTTCTTAATTTATTTTTGATTAGGCCATACCTATTTGAAACGTTGTTACTCAGATTTATTTTACAAAAAATAGGTTGGTCTGTAGGCCAAAAAAAACACAGCTAGTTAGGCCAACTGCAATATTATTATCTTTAGATATGTACATACATACAATCTCTGGTTACAAGCCATACAGTAGATCAGTAAGTCATATTAAAGCTGTATGCAACCCTATCAAATCCCTTCTACTGTAGTACATTCAGTAATGGATAAACATAGCTAGTAGTTCAATGAGCACTGTGTTGATGATATTATAAATTATCTTCTCCAGGGGTAAGGAACACGCTGTTTTTACATTCACAGATAGCTAGCATTATATTTGAGATCAAAATTGTACCAACTGACTGTTCTATTAACGTACCTCAATCTTTTACAGCAATTATTAAGGTGTTACGTGATCTATTTTTGCTTTGTTTTTCTTCATAACAAATTCTGTGCAAATTGGGTCGATCAGGTCTAAGCAACAACTTTTCTAATAAGTATGGCCTTATGCTGTTTTTGTCAAACTTTTGCTTATCAAACTATTGGGTTGTTTAAATAATTCTACTTTACCTACACTCTAGTCAACTGCAAAATTTTTCCTCATGCACTTTTTACATAATGGTCAATGCAAGGCGATTGTCAACTTCACTTACAAGCAGTGCTTGTGTATAAGCAACACAATATTATATCCATTGCACATGCAAATTAAGGCATCAGCTGATCAGCAATATGTGTATCATCTTAAATGCTCCAGTCCACCAGTTATAAAAATGAAGAATATGTCCTGTAGGTTGCCACCCCCACTGACACTTGTAGCAACTCCTGTATGTATTTTAATGCACTTCATTATTAGCTGTTAGGTTATTTGCTTGTAACTACAAATATCATAATATTGTAGCAGTATTATAAACAAGGTGAAATATAGCAACTATAGACTGAATGTGTGGATTTAATGTAGTGCATTGTAATTTTCAGGTAATGCATAGCTACCATAGTAAATTCGCACATAGCTACCATACTATACTATACAAGTAACAAGGTGGTAGTTAATGAAATCAGATGCAAACATTTTGCAATTTGACTTAATTTTCTTATCCACAATGTTTGCAATACATATATCATGGTTGCTATGGTAACATGGCTTCATCAGTAGATCCAGTACCAGGCACAGTAACTCTTACATGACCTCCCAACACACCCCTGATATACACGTTCATAACATATTCCTGCTCATGACTACAACAAGAGATCACAAATGACCGTATATGTACAAAATTTGGAGAGACAGTCAGACAGATTTTGTGGTTGCTTCATTATCCGTGAAAATTTCATCCTTGAAAATGAACAATAATAGTATTGGTTCAATGCTTTATAATAGATATCCTATATTTGAAAAACCATGCAGTGATCCTCAAAAGTAAAACTGCGAAAATTTTGAAAATTGTTAATCCACAAAATTACGTACCTTGAAAATTTGTACATATACGGTAATCACAAATCATTTAACCTGTTACTACTTATATTGAGGAGTGAACATCACTGTTATAATAGAAGAGTGATGTGGATAAGTGGTAGAACAGGTTGGGTTGACACTAAACACTTCTCCTGACTGGTTAGTTCCCTCACCAGCATTCTTCTCCAATGGTTTGACATTATGCTGTACACCTACAAACTTTTTGTTGCCAGTTAGGCAATGATTAGGGACCCGCCGATTATGCTGGCATAATAATGAGCATAATAGGTGCCTGAAAGCATTGAGCATAATGCTAGCATAATAGGGAGAAAATTTGTGCAATGCTATAAATTCTTGCTTATCAAAATGCATATCCGACAAAAAATCGATATACTCTAATATAGGGTCCGCAACGTGAAATTTCGACCTCCGAGAATCAACTACCAAACCACCCACAAATGCTAGGCTAGGTACCACTTAGAAAACGCCAGATTGGTGTTATTTTAATTAACGTCTTGTCGTGCAAATCGGCGAATATGCTTACAAATTACGAGATTTTTTGTTATATCTTCAAGTAAATGTCTTTTAAAGCTATAATATGCACTCTCAACCTTTCTTACTAACTGTACTCTAAACTAAAACCATCAGTGGCTGCATTGTCTGGAGCGATTTCCAGCCGCAGCATCGCAAAAATGAAATTTCGGACTCGAAAAAAGTTTCGATGCCACTGAAGCACACAGTAGCGATGCCAAAGTAACCCTCCCAGGTCAAACTGGTCTGGCATGGGTCCAACTACTACCACACCAAATATCATGGAATTCCAAAATTGTTTGCCATCTGGCTGAGCTCGACGGATGTCAAAAATTCGTCAAAATGCCGATTTTATTCACTGACGGGAACCTTTGCTAGCCAGATGTGCTAGTTTACTTCTCAAAAGCTTACTAGACCCATAGCCAGTAGCTTTCACTCATAGGGTTGGTCTGGCAGCTCTTCTAGCGACCTCAAAAACCAACAAATGCCGATATCCACGAATTTTGCCGATATCGACCAATTTACAATGCGTTAAAGAAATCTTGCACATCAAACGTGATGCTTTGCCTCTCTAAAGTCATACTGCATCCTTGTTTAGTTATATTCGTCCATAGGGTGGCACTGGAACCTTACTTATCGAGGCCAAAATCCATCAAAATGCCCATCTCACCATTTGTCATCAGTTTTAGGAAGTTTTAGCTACAAATCAAACATGCTGGTTTGCCTCTCTAAATCTTTACTGGACATTTCAATCACCTTCTTCTGTGTAGGCACCTTTCTTCAGTTTCTTGAAAATGTCAGAGCACGCCAATTGGGCGCAACCGTCAACACCACTTACTGCTTATTTTGTTTCATTGATTCCACGAAAATCCAGCAGAAATATTACATAACCCAACTGAATTAGCCTAGTGTAAAATATCCACCCTTCGGAACTCTACACGAATGGAAATTTCGATTGTGGCTTTTGATAATCGGAATTTTCATTTGGTAATCATTTGTATAAACCTGTAGAGTACAATATTTAGAGCTAGACTAACTCCATTTTCGCTCTATTACATTTCTGCTGGTTTTCCTGTCATTTTTACGTGGAACCAATCAAACAAAATAAGCATTAACTGGTATTGGTGGTTGCGCCCAATTGGTGTGCTCTGACGTTTTCAAGAGGCTGAAGAAAGGTGCCTACACAGACGAAGGTGATTGAATGGTCCAGTAAAGATTTAGAGAGGAAAACCAGCATGTTTGACTTGTAGCTAAAACTTCCTAAATGAACTGATGACAAATGGTGAGATGGGCATTTTGATGGATTTTGGCCTCGATAAGAGAGCCGCCAGTGCCACCCTATGGACGAATATAACTAAACAAGGATGCAGTATGACTTTAGAGAGGCAAAGCATCACGTTTGATGTGCAAGATTTCTTTAACGCATTGTAAATTGGTCGATATCGGCAAAATTCGTGGATATCGGCATTTGTTGGTTTTTGAGGTCGCTAGAAGAGCTGCCAGACCAACCCTATGAGTGAAAGCTACTGGCTATGGTCTAGTAAGCTTTTGAGAAGTAAACTAGCACATCTGGCTAGCAAAGGTTCCCGTCAGTGAATAAAATCGGCATTTTTGACGAATTTTTGACATCCGTCGAGCTCAGCCAGATGGCAAACAATTTTGGAATTCCATGATATTTGGTGTGGTAGTAGTTGGACCCATGCCAGACCAGTTTGACCTGGGAGGGTTACTTTGGCATCGCTACTGTGTGCTTCAGTGGCATCGAAACTTTTTTCGAGTCCGAAATTTCATTTTTGCGATGCTGCGGCTGGAAATCGCTCCAGACAATGCAGCCACTGATGGTTTTAGTTTAGAGTACAGTTAGTAAGAAAGGTTGAGAGTGCATATTATAGCTTTAAAAGACATTTACTTGAAGATATAGCAAAAAATCTCGTAATTTGTAAGCATATTCGCCGATTTGCAGGACAAGACGTTAATGAAAAATAACACCAATCTGGCGTTTTCTAAGTGGTACCTAGCCTAGCATTTGTGGGTGGTTTGGTAGTTGATTCTCGGAGGTCGAAATTTCACGTTGCGGACCCTACCTAAATGAAGGAGATACACGCTAGGTGGAAAAATGAAATTACGAGACACAACTTTCTGACCAACCATATTTGTTAGTCTTGGTGCCTCAATCGCGAATACCACCTAGAAATGAAAAGATGTTCCATTTTCTACCTTCTATGGATGCACAAAGCAACATTTTTATCCTTTTTGTTTCACCCATATAAGGTAGAGAAAGAAAAGCCTTTCAATTTCCGTGACAGTATTTGTGATAGGACACCAAGACTAGCATATGTAGGTGGTAAGAAGGTGGTTTTGCATAACTTCATTTTTCCACCTTGCGCGCATCTCCTTCAT